>NC_134687.1:242081974-242381974 GCF_050947455.1 Rhinoderma darwinii | reverse complement strand
ACGGCCAGGGATGAGCCCCTTCTAAAAGCGTATTCACACACTGACACTGGCTTGGCAAATGGCAATGAATGAGAATTTCAATCAGCCTCGCTGCAGTGCACTCAGGGAATGCTGGGCCTTGTAGTACTACTACTACCACTACTACAAAGGCTGCCTGTATTGCAAGTTGGATGCAACGGGGATGAGCCCCTTATAAAAGCGTATTCACACACTGGCTGAGTAGTGAGTAGTGGATGAGCCCCTTCGATTTCTGGATTCCTGCCTTTTAGATTCCTAAAGCTTTCCCTTACTGCACAGAGATGCTATCCCTACAGCTCCTGTCTGTAAAATGGCCGCTGAGCTCCGTGCATAGACTTTTATTGCAGGCTTGAGCCCGCCCCTATGCTGCCTCCCGATTGGCTGGGAGAGCCGTTTGCAAGGCATTATGGGGTAGCCTGATGTCAGGTGATCTTGTGAAATCCTCCATTTTAGGGCTTATTCAGACGAACGTAAAATACGCGCGTGCAACGCGCGTGATTTTCACGTGCGTTGCCCGTAGCTATATTTGTCAATGGGGCCGTGCAGACATGGCAGCGTTTTTTGCGCAGCGTTGCTCCGTTGCAAAAAACTCACGACATGTCCGTTGATTCAGCGTTTTCAACGCATCACGCACCCATTGAAGTCAATGGGTGCGTGAAAACCACGCATGTCGCACGGAAGCACTTCCGTGCGAACTGCGTGTTTGCGCAACAGCTGTCAAAAGGATGAATGTAAACAGAAAAGCACCACGTGATTTTCTGTTTTCGAACATCCAAACGGAGTGTTTTTGCGATTAGCGAACCCCGACAACCGAAGCTAACTTCACCGGGTTCGGCCAAACTCGTTTTGGCTGAACCTGGCAAAAAAATTTCCGGTCCGCGACGTCGGGAGACATTCACTGTGCATGGTGCTGAAAGAGTTAAACTGTTTCAGCACCATGGACAGTGACTTGCGATCCCAAAATACATGAACCTGTAAAAAAAAACGAAGTTCTAACTTACCGATTACTCCTGTCTCCTTCCTGCAGTCCGACCTCCCGGGATGACACTTCAGTTCAAGTGACAGCTCCAGCCAATCACAGGCTGTAGCGGTCACTTGGACTGCCGCGTCATCCAGGGAGGTGGGGCCCGATGTCAAGAGAGGCGCGTCACCAAGGACGCGTCACCAAGGCAACGGCCGGGAAGTTCTCGGTAAATAGGAACTTTATCTTTTTTTTTACAGGTTTTTCACAGTTGTGTTCGGCATTCACTGTCGAGGGTGCTGAAAGATTTAGCTCTTTCAGCACCTTGGACAGTGACGGGCGTCGACAAGCCTCATCTCTATGATGCCGGCTGCGCGAAAATCACGCAGCCGCGCATCAGACACGGATGACACACGCAGCTGTCAAATGGTGTTTGCGCGCGCAAAACGCTGCGTTGTTTGCGCGCGCAAAAACGCAACGCTCTTGTGAATCCAGCCTTAGATGTAACATGTGGAAGGCGCCAAAAATGTAGCCGGGTTCGGTCAAAACGGTTTTCGGCCGAACCCGGTGAAGTTCGGATTCGCTGCGAACCGAACTTTTCCTGAAGTTCGGACCGAAACCGGGTTCGGTTGTCCCGGTTCGCTCATCTCTAGCAGCAATCATAACCATACAATCTAAACCGCAAAAATAGAAATGTAACTAGCGGTTTATATTTTTTTTCTTAACTGAGGACACTTTTTTTTTCATTTTCAGTCTTTAGTTTTTAGGTCTTTTTTTTAATCAAACCTAAACCCTGCGCATAATTCAAACCCTAACCTGAATATAATTTATCATTTGCAAACCCTAACCTGAATATATACAGTGTATATATATATATATATATATATATATATATATATATACACACACTATACACTACAAAATAGAGAAGAAAATATTTCTACTGTAACAGTGTGTGTGAGGGATACAAGAGATTTTATGAGGGGACATTGACGCGGTGTGACTTTTTCTCTTTCTCTCCACAGAGTAGGTTGAAACAGATACATCTTTTCACTTTTATTTCACTGTAGTAATCACTATGATTGGCTCTCATAGTGATTACAAAATAAGGAAGCAATACTATTGGATCCTGTTCTGATAAAACACAAATCACCTAAAGGAACGCATCTAAAATGCAATTATGCACATAACACTCATTTTTAACACCATGAATAGAAAGGCGCAAGGGGTTGTCAAAGATTAGAAAAACATGACCGCCATCGTCTTAAAACAGCGCCACACCTGTCCATGGGTTGTGTCTGGTAATGCAGCTCAGCTTCATTGAAGTGAATGGAGCTGAGCTGCAATACCACACACAACCTGTGGACAGGTGTGGTACTGTTTGGAAAATCCCAGACGACACCATTAAGTGTTTTTATAGGAATGGAAACCATGTAGAGCATGTGGAAATAAAACTAACCATTTTCCTAATCCGAGAGACTTTTAATATACCCTGTACTGTTCTTGTGCTTGCAGACTGCTCAAAAGTATGTAGTATAATATTGTCAATGTAAGACTAGGTAAAATTCCTTTAATCTGGCGTTAATATGATGGGTGCTGGATTATCACACATTCTCCTCTTTTATAGCATGAATAACTGTAATTGGGAACCTAAAATTTACCTTCAAAATTGTTTAAAGAGGCTCTGTCACCAGATTTTGCAACCCCTATCTGCTATTGCAGAAGATAGGCGCTGCAATGTAGATTACAGTAACGTTTTTATTTTTAAAAAACGAGCATTTTTGGCCAAGTTATGACCGTTTTTGTAGTTATGCAAATGAGGCTTGCAAAAGTCCAAGTGGGTGTGTTTAAAGTAAAAGTCCAAGTGGGCGTGTATTATGTGCGTACATCGGGGCGTTTTTAATACTTTTACTAGCTGGGCGCTCTGATGAGAAGTATCATCCACTTCTCTTCAGAACGCCCAGCTTCTGGCAGTGCAGACACAGCGTGTTCTCGAGAGATCACGCTGTGTCGTCACTCACAGGTCCTGCATCGTGTCGGACGAGCGAGGACACCGGCACCAGAGGCTACAGTTGATTCTGCAGCAGCATCAGCGTTTGCAGGTAAGTAGCTACATCGACTTACCTGCAAATGCCGATGCTGCTGCAGAATCAACTGAAGCCTCTGGTGCCGGTGTCCTCGCTCGTCCGACACGATGCAGGACCTGTGAGTGACGACACAGCGTGATCTCTCGAGAACACGCTGTGTGTCTGCACTGCCAGAAGCTGGGCGTTCTGAAGAGAAGTGGATGATACTTCTCATCAGAACGCCCAGCTAGTAAAAGTATTAAAAACGCCCCGACGTACGCACATAATACACGCCCACTTGGACTTTTACTTTTAAACACACCCACTTGGACTTTTGAAAGCCTCATTTGCATAACTACAAAAATGGTCATAACTTGGCCAAAAATGCTCGTTTAAAAAAAATAAAAACGTTACTGTAATCTACATTGCAGCGCCTATCTGCTGCAATAGCAGATACGGGTTGCAAAATCTGGTGACAGAGCCTCTTTAAATTCATTAATTCATAGTGGATAATCAGCGGGTTAAGCGGTCATGAGTTGTATTTCTGGCATTATGTCAGAAATACAATTCGTCACCACTGAGCCCTCTGAATAGCTGTAGCAGTCACATGCTTCCTGCAAGTAAAAAATCGATGGGAGTGCCATCAAAGCATCAGCGCTTGTTTACCAGGGGAAAGGACTGCTTCTTTTGTTAATTTATTTATTTGTTAATAACATTTGCAGCCATTAGGAAACATTTTTTGGAAACCGGGAAAACCCCTTTAAGTGATGTTTAGATTCAACAGGTCTGGCAGTAATCATGCCTTAGTGTGACTAGTTAATCCAGCTGCCAATTGTATTTGGTTAACTGGTTATGTAGCAGTTAAGGGGGGCAATTTATTTTTCACGTAGGGTCAGGTAGAGCTGTACAGCATTTTTCCTTCAATAAATTAAATCATCTGAAACAGCATTTTGTGTTTATCTTGGTCTAATATTAAAAGTAGTTTGATGATCTGAAACATTCAAGTGTGACAAATATTCAAAAACAGAAGAAAAAAACATACTAGTCCTTCTCAATGAATTAGAATATCATCAAAGAGTTAATTTATTTCAGTAATTCAATTATATTATATAGATTCATTACACACAGCATTTTTTTTCTTTTAATGTTGATGATTATGGCTAACAGTTAATGAAAACCCAAAATGTTGTCTCTCAAAAAATTAGAATATTGGTTCAAGATTGTCGTCTCATGGTGTCACACACTAAACATCTAATCAATACAAAAGACCTGCAAAGGTTTCCTAAGCCTTTAAAAGGACTTGTCTGTTGTTCAGTGGTCCAAAGTCCTGTTTTCAGATGAAAGTCAATTTTGCAATTCATTTGGAAATCAAGGTCCCAGAGTCTGGAGGAAGAGTGGAGAGGCGTCAGTCCAAGTTGCTTGCGGTCCAGTGTGAAGTTTCCACAGTCAGTGATGGTTTGGGGAGCCATGTCATTTGCTGGTGTTGGTCCACTGTGTTATATCAAGTCCAGAGTCAGCGCAGCCGGCTACCAGGAAATTTTAGAGCACTTCATGCTTCCCTCTGCTGACAAGCTTTATGGAGATGCTGATTTCATTTCCAGCAGGACTTGGCACCTGCCCACACTGCCAAAAGTACCAATACCTGGTTTAATAACCACAATATTACTGTGCTTGATTGCCCAGCAAACTCACCTGACCTAAACTCCATAGATAGAGAATCTATGGGGTATTGTCAAGAGGAAGATGAGACACCAGACCCAACAATATAGACGAGCTGAAGGCCGATATCAAAGCAACCTGGGCTTCCATAACACCTCAGCAGTGCCACAGGGTGATCGCCTCCATGCTACGCCGCATTGATGCAGTAATTCATGCAAAAGAAGCCCCGACCAAGTATTGAGTGCATATACTGTACATACTTTTCAGTAGGCCAACATTTCGGTATTATCCCCTTCCCTCTTTGGCCACATTTGACCTTCCTGACAGTGCCTCATTTTTCAAATCTGACATGTTTCACTTTCTGTGATAATAAAATCGGAAATGCTTTTATCTATCCGAGGGATACTGAGATTGTTTTCTCGTGACACATTGGACTTTATGTTACTGGCAAAATTTGCCCGATACATTCAGTATGTAATTGTGAAATACAACAACAATTTGTGAAACATTTAAAAAATTAGCATTTTTCTAAATTTAAATTTATCTGCTTGTAAGACAGGCAGTTATATGGCACAAAATTGTTGCTAATTACCATCCCCCTAATGTCTACTTTAGATTGGCATTGTTTTTTTAACATCCTTTTATTTTTCTAGGACATTATAAGGCTTAGAACTTTAGCAGAAATGTCTTACATTTTCAAGAAAATTTCAAAAGGCTATTTTTTCAGGGACCAGTTCATTTGTGCAGTGGCTAATAGGGCTTTATATATTAGAAACCCCAATAAGTCACCACATTTTAACCCCTTAATGACCAGCCTATTTTGGACCTTAATGACCAAGCTATTTTTTACGTTTTTGAATCGTCGCATTCCAAGAGCTATAACTCTTTCATTTTTGCGTCGACATAGCTGTATAAGGTCTTGTTTTTTGCGGGACAAGTTGTATTTTTTAATAGCACCATTTTTAGGTACATATTATTTATTGATTTACTTTTATTAACTTTTTTTCGGGGGGGAATAGAAAAAAATCGGGTTGTTACGATTGCAACAATACCAAATTTGTATAGTTTTTGTATGTTTTACTACTTTTACACAGTAAAAACCCTTTTTTTTCTAAATTATTTGTTTTTGTGTCTCCATATTTGAAGAGCCGTAACGTTTTTATTTTTTCGCCGATGCAGTTGTATGAGGGCTTTTTTTTTGCGGGAAGACTTGTAGTTTTTATTGGTACCATTTTGGAGTAGATGCGACTTTTTGACCACTTTTTATCAATTTTTTTTAAAGTCAGTATTCACAGAAAACAGCAATTTTTCCATAGTTTTTTATTATTTTTTTTACGGCGTTCACCGTGCGGGTTAAATAATGTAATAGATTTATAGTCGGGGTCGTTACGGACGCGGCGATACCAAATATGTGTAACTTTTTAACTTTATTTTGTTTTTTTAATAGTAAAGCATTGTGTAAGGGGAAAAGATGGGTTTTTCCTTTTTTTTTACATTTTTTTTTTAATTAACTTTATTCAACTTTTTTTCAACTTTTTTACTAGTCCCATTAGGGGACTATAATATGCGATTCTGCGATCGCATTTATAATACACTGCAATACTTTTGTATTGCAGTGTATTATGCCTGTCTGTTTAAAACGGACAGGCATCTGCTAGGTCATGCCAGAGGCATGACCTAGCAGGCATACACTACAGGCAGACCTGGGAGTCTTTATTAGGCCCCCGGCTACCATTGCAGACACAGACACTCGGCGATCGTATCGCCGGGTGTCGGTGGGGGAGAGAGGGAGCTCCCTCCCTCTCTCCAAAACCACTCAGATGCGGTGCTCGCTATTGAGCACCGCATCTGAGGGGTTAAACGTGTGAGATCGATACTAATATCAATCTCACACGGCAGAGCAGGGAGGCTCCCAGCCCTCAGCTGCCTCTAGCAGCTGAGAGCAGGGAGATTTGACAGCTCCCTGCTCTGTAAACTTATTCCGATGCCGCGACGTAAAAAGTCTATGGCATCGGAATAAGGCCCGTTAGTGACCGACGTAGAAACACGATGGGCCGGTCACTAACGGGTTAATAACTTCACCCCTCATAGTATTCAAAACAGCATTTAGAAAGTTTCTTAACCCTTTAGACGTTTCACAGGAATTAAAGCAAAGTAGAGGTGAGATTTACAAATTTTAATAAAAATATAAATTTCCCACATGTGGCCCTAGTGTCCTAAAGGTCTTAAGCACCGGCCTCAGAATCAAAGGAGCACCTAGAGGATTTTGAGGCCTTCTTTTTATTAGATTATATTTTAGGTACCATGTCTAATTTGCAAAGCCCCTGAGGGGACAAAACAGTGTAAACCCACCACAAGTGACCCCATTTTGGAAACTTCACCCCTTGAGGAAATTATCTAGGGGTATAGTGAGCATTTTGACCCCACAGGTTTTTTGCAGAAATTATTGGAAGTAGGCCGTGACAATGAAAATTAAAATCTACATTCTTTCAATGAAAATGTAGGCTTAGCTAATTTTTTCCTATTTCCACAAGGAACAAAGGAGAAAAAACACCACATTTGTAAAGCAATTTCTCCCAAGTAAAAAAATACCCCACGTGTGGTCATAAACGGCTGTTTGGACTTACGGCAGGACTTAGAAGGGAAAGAGCGCCATTTGGCTGTTGGAGCTCAAATTTAGCAGGAATGGTTTTTCGGAGACCATGTCGCATTTGCAAAGCCCCTGAGGGAACAAAACAGTGAAAATGCCCAAAACATTACTCCATTTAGGAAACTACACCATTTGAGGAATTCATCTAGGGGTGTGGTGAGCATTTTGACTCCACAGGTCTTAGATTTTATTAAAATTGGGCAGTGAAAATATAAACAATCCTTTTTCTTCAATAATACCCCATATGTGGTCATAAACTGCTATTTGGGCACACGGCAAGGATCAGAAAAGAAGGAGCACCACTTGGCTTTTGTAGCACAGATTTCACTGGATTGGTTTCTTGACACCATTTCGCTTTTGCAAAGCCTAAAATGTACCAGTACAGTGGAAACTATCCAAAAGTGACTCCATTCACGAAACTGCACCCCTTGAAAAAAAATTCTAGGGGTGTAGTGAACATTTTGATCCCACAGGTGTTCCATAGATTTTTTTAGAATTGGGCAGTGAAAAAAAAACAAAAACATTTTTCTTTAATAAGACGTAGTTTTAGCTCAAATTTTTTTGATTTTCTCATGAAATAAAGGAAAAAAATAACCTCAGCATGTCTAAAGCAATTTCTCCCGAGTACAGCAATACCCCATATGTGGTCATAAACTGCTGTTTGGGCACACGGTAGGGCTCAGAATGGAAGGAGCGCCATTTGGCTTTTGGAGTGCAGATTTTTCTGGATTGGTTTCTGGTCGCTATGTCATATTTGCAAAGCTCCTGTGGGACCAAAACAGAGGAAACCCCCGAGAAGTGACCTCATTTTGGAAATTACACCCCTCAAGGTATTCTCCTACGGGTGTAGTGAGCATGTTAATACCGCATGTGTTTTGCAGAAATTAGTGTGCACTCCATGTTGCAGAGTAAAATTTTTTTTTTTTCCATAGATCTGCCAATATGTGGTGCCCAGCTTGTGCCACCGTAACAAGACAGCTCTCGAATTCTTATGCTGTGTTTCCCAGTTTTAGAAACACCCTATATGTGCCCCTAATCTTTTGCCTGGACATTCGACCAGGCTCAGGAGTGAAAGTGTACCATGCAAAGTTGAGGCCTAATTTGTCGATTACGAAGTATTGGTTCACAATTGCAGAGGCTCTGATGTGAAATAATAAAAGAAACCCCTGAGAAGTGAACCCATTTTGGAAACTACACCCCTCAAGGCATTTGTTAAGGGGTGTAATGAGCACCAGCTATTGCCACTGGAGACACACACCCCAAAAAATGTTAAACGGGTTCTCCTGGGTATGGCGATGCCATATGTATGGAAGTAAACTGCTGTTTGGTCACGTTGTAGGGCACTCAGAAGGGAGGGAGCACCATTTAATTTTTGAAGCGTAGATTTTGCTTGGTAGTGATTTTGTTTCTAGTTTTACTGCTATTTCAGTTTGTAATGTGGGGGCATATGTAAGCTGTGTGGAGTACATCAGGGGCATAGTCAGGTGGTATAATAATGGGGTAAAAAAACAATAAAAGAATCCATAGATGTGTGTTACGCTGTGAAGCAATCCTTTCTGCACAGGCCAGTGTCGCACTGATAAATGGTGTCCTTACTTATCCCCCTTTTGGTCCACACTCTGCACCTTTGCAGTTTGGGGAATTTTGCTGGGAAAGTGTTGTCCTGGTATAATACGGGCACCCTCGCTTTCAGCAGATATTTTTAGGCCCCTCCTTGTTTAGGCATCTCCTTGTTCCCTAGTTTTAGGGCCTTGACAAATCGCCTCTTGAAACAGAAAAAATGTTCCCCTCGGACCTGCACAACTGCATATTCGACATGTTCTATAATCGTGCGCTGGTCCAGGGCCATCATGCAATTTGGGACACTCACGCGGAGGCGTACCATGACCGCACGGTCAAGGAGGACGCCTGGGAGGAGGTCGCGAGGGAGCTTTTTGGCCAGGAGTGGGAGAGTGGCCGAACCCGGGACCGCAGTCGGTTGGGTGAGTACCATGCTTTTTCTGTCAATGCAATATCATCCCTATTGAAGAACTGGGGCCCTGTATGTGTCTTCCGCGCATTTGCCCGATGACCTTTTGTGGAGCAGGCGCATCACCGTGTACCACGTAATTGGCATGCAGGGCCCCTCATTTTTTTAGTGAGAGGGTATAGTTCTTATGGCATGATATGTGTTTTTACTCCAACAGTCCAAGACATCAAAACACGGTGGCGGAGCTGCCATGACCAATTCCGCCAAGAAATGGGGGAAAAGGGACGCAGCGGAGATGGCGGATCGCGTAAGCGCCCTTATATGTACACCAAACAGCTGATGTTCCTGAAGGACATAATGGCGATGCGCACTTAAGAGATTCTGCTTTTGCATGTGTCTAACGTGTGTTCGCCCATGTCCTGTTTGCCATCGTGTTGTTGTGGGCATTGTTCTATATTCTGTTCTAACGTAATTTTCCCATTATAGAACCACCGACAATTTGGAGGATACGACAGAGGAGACGGACGTTGGAGAGTCTCTGCCGGAACCTCCTGCTGCCCATGTCCTGCCCCCTAGCCCCGAGCCGACACCCCTGGACCCCGCCCCTGTCCAGTCTGCACGGGCCGTCGCCTCTCCGGCTAAGGAGCGCCCCGTGCGTGCCCCCACTCGCCGGCACCGGGCTCCACAGACCTCCGCTGCTGCCCAAGTCGATAGCCGGGTCCTGGAATATCTCAGGCGAGCCGCAGATGAGGACGGGAACGACTCCTTTGAGCGCAGCATCGTTCCCCTACTCCAGCTGGTCCCCATGGCCCGTATGGCCCGTCTGCAAGCGTCGATCGTAACGTTGATTGACGCCTCCAGACCGCCCCACAATCCCAACCACTGCTTCACGGCCATTGAGCAGTGGCGCAGTTTAGCCATGCCGGCCACCACGCCCGAGATGCCGGGCACATAACATACAGCCCCCCAGATGCCACGTCCGCATCCCTATATGCGCCCTATGGCTCCCCACTTCCCTGCCCCAACATACCACGGGCAACATCAGCACCACTATGCTGGCGAGGAACAACTTCCACAGCTCCAGGTCCAGCATAGTGGTGCTGAAATGCCGGCGTATTCGTCCCCGGGCCACCAGTACCAACACCTTTGAGTGTGTTGGAGGCGAGATATTTGGGTGGAATAGATCAGTTTGATGCAGGGATGGCAACTCGCCGTCTTATGTATGTTTTATGTATATTCCACCATGTTGGTGTTTGTTTGTTTATCCCATATGTTTGTGTGTTTTCCTGACCACACCATGTTTCCGTTGTGTGCATTCCAAACACATTAAAAACATGGATTTTGATTGTTTCTATTGCACACAATGTTTGACCCACATTTCCTTTGGCTATACCCTCTCACACTTCTGGCCTTTGGGCCCAATGCATACACACGTGATATGAGGTTTTAGTTAATCTCTCGGGGTTTGACATGGTTTGCAAGAGCTGCGAACGTTTAGGTGCTGTCATGGGCCCCGAAGCAAACTAAGTACACTTGCAATTGGACTTTCCTAACTTTAGGCCACACATCATTCTATCTCCAGAAAGAAGGTTGGCAACTGTCAAAAGTCCTGCTCAAACCCCGACAGATGTAAGCTCGCAACCCGCGTCAAGGGTCCTCATGTTTTGCGAGTCCCTAGCCCAACACGAACCCAAAAAACGTCCAAAAAACCTGGCCACATGTGACGTGTGTAGTGAAGCCGCCAAACAACAGACAACCCTTCAAAGGTCATCACGCTCCTGAGGGGCGCTCAAAATATGCCGCCAAAGTATGCCGCACTCGAAGGCTGGAAGAGAGAGATCGGCCGAGAGGAATCACCGGGACAGTGTGGCTTGTGCCTGCATGTGTTAGGATATATTCTGCATCAAAGGTAGCATCATTAATGCGGCAGAATTTATGCAGAACGACACACGCTTGTATAACACGTGTGACATTCTGCATGGACAATTGCATTGTCGTCAGAAAGACACGCCACCTGTTCAACATAATGCCAAAGGCACATTCCACACATCGACGAGCTCGGCCTAGGCGGAGATTGAACATGCGCCGACGGTCATCCAAGCCGCTTCTCGCAAAAGGACGCATGACTTGCCTTGTCAGGGCAAACCCCTCATCCGCCACGATGACATACGGGATTGGGGGTCCGCTGGAGCCCGGGAGGATGGAAGGTTCCGGCACCGCCAGTCGATTATTCATGAGTCGCTTGCCCATTCTTGATGAACGGAATATGCGGGCATCTTCCATACGAGCCGATGTCAACAATACTGAAACAATAATTTGTGTCCACCAAGGCTAACAATACCATAGAAAAATACTGCTTGTAGTTATAGTATTGAGAGCCACTGCGTGGGGGCTTTCTCACACGAATGTGTTTGCCATCTAGGGCACCAATGCAATTTGGAAATTCACTTGCTCTAAGAAATCCCTCTGAAATACTTAGCCACTGTTCTGTCGTGGCTAAGAGGCACTTTAACCTCTGCCACAACACGACACAGGTGGATGTGACAATGAACGAAATGGTGGTCACTCCCAAAAGAAATTCAAAATGTAACGAATGACAACTATTGCCTGTGGCCAGAAATCTATAAAACAAAGAGAAAGAAAAAGAAAGCCACAACACATGTTAGGGGGGGGGGCTGGTAAAGCAGACAGCGTCATTGACTAAGTAATAGCAGCTGCACACATACCTCAAGGTCACAAGCAGACGTTCCTCGGGCGAAATGCAGCGTCTCATGTTGGTATTCTTGTAGGTGAGACCAGAGCGAATCTGCTCAAGCAGAAGGTCAAATGTGGCCACAGACATGCGGCAGAAGGCTCGAAATTTTTCAGGATGCCGTCGTAAGTCCTCATACAGGCTATGTAAATGGCCTTTCTTCGTACGTTGGGCCACAAGTGGATGAACCCAAATGCGACATCTTCCAGGCGTCTGGTGCTGCAGCATGGGTCGACGCTCCCCAAAACGACGTGAGATCATCCAGGCAAGAAGCACACGTGCCAGCGACTGAGAAGGCATAATTGTGTCGTGCCAAGGCGATTCCAACCTCAATGGAGAAACACACACTGTGGTTTCTGCAGAGGCGGAAATAAGGTGCAAAACCGGCTTCTCCCAGCAAACACTGGTTGGGCCAGCTGGCCTATTTGTAGGCTGGCCTCGCATTAATCCCCTCTGCGTTTTTTACGCGCGATGCAAACGCTAGTCGTGCGCGCGTTTAAAACGCAACAACGCTGCGTATACGCAGTGCAAATGCAATACCAACGCGCGCAAAACTCTGCGTTTTTTCCACGCGCAAAACGCACACGCTCGTGTAAACGAGGCCTTACAGTGTGCCCAAACGGCAGTTTACATCCACATATATGGCATCGCCAAACCAGGAAGAACCCTTTTAACAATTTTTGGGGTGTGTGTCTCCAGTGGCACAAGCTGGGCATGACATATTTGCCAATGAAATGGCATATCTAGGGAAAAATTTAAATGTTTACTTTGCACCATCCGCAGCGGATTCATTTATGGGAAAGACCTGTGGGGTGAAAATGCTCACTACACCCCTTAATAAATGCCTTGAGGGGTGTAGTTTACAAAATGGGATCACTTCTCAAAGGTTTCTTTTATTATTTCACATCAGAGCCTCTGCAATTGTTAACCAATACTTTGTAAGTCGCCAAATAAGGCCTCAATTTCACATGATACTCTTTCACTCATGAGCCTGGTCGAACGTTCAGGCAAAAGATTATAGCCATATAAAGGGTGCTTCTAAAACCGGGAAACGCAGCATAATAATTAGAGAGCTGTCTTGTTATGGTGGCACAAGCTGGGCACCCCATATTGGCATATCTATGAAAAACTTCCCATTTTCACTCTGGAATATCGAATGAACACTAATTTCTGGAAAACACCTGCGTGGTTAACATGCTCACTACACCCCTAGGTGAATACCTTGAGGGGTGAAGTTTCCAGAATGGGGTCACTTGTGGGGGTCACTTCTGGGGGGTTTCCACTGTTTTGGTCTCACAGGGGCTTTGCAAATGCGACATAGCGAACAGAAACCAATCCAGCAAAATCTGCACTCCAAAAGCCAAATGGCGCTTCTTCCCTTCTAAGCCCTACTCTCTGCCCAAACAACAGTTTATGACCATATATGGGGTATTGCTGTACTCGGGAGAATTATCTTTACAAATGTTGAGGTGCTTTTTCTCCTTTATTTGTTGAAAAAATGAATAATTTTGAGCTGAAGCTACGTCCTATTGGAAAAAACGATTTTTTTATTTTCACTGGTCAATTATAATAAAATCTATGAATCACCTGTCAGGTCAAAATGCTCACTACACCCCTAGATTAATTCCTCAAGGGGTGTAGTTTCGTAAATGGAGTGACTTTTGGGTAGTTCCACTGTACTGCTGCCTAAGGAGCTTTGCAAAAGCGACATGGTACCGAGAAACGAATCCAGCAAAATCTATACTCCAAAAGCCAAATGGCGCTCCTTCACTTCCAAAAGCGTCCGTAAAAAAATGCAGCAAAAATCGCAAGTGGCTTAAAAAATGGCTGAAAATCAGGAGCTATTTTCCCTTGAAAACACCTCCGTATTTTCAGACGTTTTTGATTTTGTGTGTGCACATACCCTTAAAATTAGAAAAATGCTAATTTTTGCAATTTTTGTTACATTTTGGTGTTTTACACAATTAAATACTGAATGTATCAACCAAATTTTACCACTAACTTTAAGTACAATGTGTCACGAGAAAACAATCTCAGAATCGCTTGGATAGGTAAAAGCATTCCAAATTTATTACCACATAAAGTGACACATGTCAGATTTAAAAAAACAAGGCTCTGTCAGGAAGGTCAAAAGTGGCTGCAGCGGGGAGGGGTTAATGGTGTATTTGCCAACCATTGTCTTAATATAATAATCATAAACGTGCATGCACATTCTACTGTTCTACACCTTAGGCTATGTTCACACAGTGCAGTTTGGTGCAGTTTTTGTTTTTCTATGTTTTTTACCTGCAAAACAAGAATTAGAAAGAAGTAAAATGCATATTCACATGCATCAGATTTGTTGCAGAAATTCCTGCGACTATTAATTTGTTCCATATATCTAAATGGGGTTATTCCTGCATGTGCATGGATTTTTGCAAGCCCCATTCAGATCAATGGGACAGTTGCATAAATTCCTTGGAACAAAACTGTCGTGTGTGAACTTACCCAAAGTTTTTACTTTATACTTTTACTCTATATAGGATCCACTCCTTGTTTTGTCAAGAATAAAAAAAAAAAAACATGTAAAACAGCACCGTGTAAACAAGGCCTTGGGTCTTGCTCACTCATTGCCGTTTTAGTATAATTTTTGGACATTTTGAGAGTGGAAGTAGTCAATTCTTCTTTTGTCATAAGGCAGCCATTTTTATAGGTTTACTGGCCATAGAGAAGGTTCTAAGATTGTCCCATTGGTAATTTTGTTGACGTTGTCCCAATGGTCATGTTTGTAGTCTAGTTAAAGGGGTTTTCCAGGATTACAATATTGATGGCCTATCCTTAGGATAGGCCATCAATATGAGATCGGTGAGGGATCGACCCTCTGCACCCCCCGCAGCATCTTTTTTGTTTACATTAATCCATACACCTGCACACTGTACATTTAGCTGCGGCTGTGCTTGGTATTGCAGCTTTGTCCCGTTGTGCTGGTGTACGGAGCTATGTAAACAATGAAGAGGTAACAGCTCTGGCCTGAGCGTCATGGCCACTTCAAACAGCTGATCGGCGGGGGTGCAGAAAGTCGGACCCTCACTGATCTGAAATTGATGGCTTATCCATGGATATTTTAATTTAGGAAAACTCCTTTAAGTGTATGCAGTAAACTTCAAAAAGGTATGAACACAAAATAGTAGCCTAGAATGAACAAAAACATCAGTTTGCAGGTGGAGCTGGAAAGATGTGCATAAAGGAGCATTTGCATCAGGGGAAATCTTGACAGGTTTATGGTTGTTATAATGTTTTGGGTCCACGCACCACAACATCATATTTCCCTTTCCGCTTGAGCTCTGTAGTCGAACACTCCGGTTGCATAATGCATCATGACATGATTACTTTGGAGAAGTAGTATATTTTGAGTGAGGAATCAATTCAGTGGGTCAAACTCATGAACCATGATTTCTTAATGACCCTTTCTTTAATTACTCAGCAGAAGGAAATATAAGGTATATCAATCCAATTACGTTACTGTATCTACTACAATCCCTACACAATGTACAGCATGTTCTCCAAGCGGATACCCTACTCCTTCCAATGGTAGCTTTTCAAATTATCAATAGACATCTGTTTTGTTTGATTTGAATATATTTAATACATAAAACGTGTATGAGGTTTCCAGGTTTGTCCAGTTACAAGTTGTTATGTGAATTTCAACATTCAGTTCTTCTAGATAACCATTTAGGGTGTTTTGGGGAAAATGTGCTATGTCTATGTCGATACTATACTTTATTTACCCAGAAAAAAAATACATCTCTGACCATAGCATATTATACACCAATATACAAAATAGCAGTTCTTATTCCAAAATCTTAGTTTATTTTCTCTTTTCACAAGCCCCATATGGCAGGTCATGAAAAGTACATGCTTGGTATTTATCCTGCATAGGTGATGTGTTCTAGTTGATGAATTTCTCTGGTACGCCAATGTCAACTGTCACTTTGGTATACAGTGTATGTTTAGTAAAACTGATAACTGTGTAGTTCAATGAACTCAATCCGTCAATATGCCGTCGAGTTGCTGCTTTTTTTATCAAAGGGATACTGGTAAAAAGAAAAAAAAAGAAAAGGAATTCTATGAAAAACATAATTGGCAGACAGTTACATAGTTAGGCCCCATGAACACGACCGTAAAAATTATGGACCAATTCCCTTCTATTGTCCACAAACACCTCCCCGTTTACTTACGGGAAGGTGTCCGGGCCATAGAAGTGTACCGCAAAAGATAGAATATGTCCTATCTTTTGCTTTTTACGGGTCATGCTCCAATACTTTGCATGGGGGCACGGGCCGAAAATGCGGGCGGCCGGCCATGCATGCAGTCAAGGCCTGTGATTGCGGGCGCGGCTGTGTGCATGGGGCCTTACATAGTTACATAGTTAGTATGGTTGAAAAAATACATATGTCCATCAAGTTCAACCAAGGGATGGAAAAAAGGGAAGGAATAAAACAAAAATTCTACTCATTCATATAGGAGCTGATATATTTTAGTTCTAGGAAATTATCTAAGCCTTTTTTAAAGCCATCTACTGTCCCTGCTGTGACAAGCTCCTGCGGTAGACTATTCCACAAAATCACAGTTCTCACAGTTAGGCCTAATTCACACGAGCGTGTCCGTTTAGCCTGCGTAAAAAACGCAACATTTTGCGCGTGTTGCAGTTCCATGTGACATCTGTGTACGGTGCGTGTCTGCATTTTTTACGCACGTATGTCATCCGTATGTCATGTGTTTTTTACGTCAGCAAAATAAACAATAAATAAACTCAATATGTGCACGACAGACAACACAAGACCGGGTACACAGAAGAGAGGGAAGTGGGGCAGTTGCCCAGAGAAACACTGTGAGGAACAGGAGTAGTGAACGAGCCGAGTCAAACCAGGAGAGTACGTGGTAACAAAAGCAGAGCAGAAGAATAGTAGTCAATCAAGCCAGGGTCAATATGGAGCAGGTCAAATGTAAGTAGCAGGAACAGCAGAGCCAGGAACCAGAGAGAATCACAGGCAAAGGACAAGCAGCAAATTAAGGTATACATAGACCAGTGGCGGGAGCTAGAACCGTCTGGCCAGGCTGTGATAGGTTCTCCCACTCCTGAGCCTACCAGCCTGAGTGGTAGCAGACACTCTTCCAGACCTAGGCACAGATGCAGACTGATTAACCACGGGCGTCGACACAGAAGCTGTGTCAGGCAAATCCTTTACAGTACCCCCCCTTTTATGAGGGGCCACTGGACCCTTCCTAGAGGGGCCTGGCTTGTTGGGAATCCAAAGATGGAACTTCCTGAGCAATAACCCCACGTGAACATCCCGGGCGGGTACCCAAGTCCTCTCCTCAGGCCCGTATTCTCTCCAATGGACCAGGTACTGGAGGGAGTCATGGACCATCCTGCTGTCCACAATCTTGGCCACCTCGAATTCTACCCCTTCAGGAGTGAGAACAGGGACCGGAGGTTTCCTCGAGGTAGCCAAGGACGGGGAACATCTTTTCAGGAGGGAGGCATGGAACATGTTGTGTATCTAAAAGGACGGGGGTAACTCCAGCCGGAAGGAGACAGGGTTAAGGACCTCAATAATCTTGTACGGCCCTATATACCGGGGAGCAAATTTTTTGGACGGGACTTTAAGGCGCAAATTTTTTGAGGACAGCCACACCAGATCCCCGACCACAAACAAGGGGTTAGTAGAACGTCTCTTATCTGCCTGAGTCTTTTGGATGCTCTGGGACGCCTCAAGGTTCTTCTGAACCTGGGCCCAGACTGTGCACAGTTCCCGATGAACGACATCTACCTCGGGATTGTTGGAACCACCTGGTGAAACGGAGGAGAACCTTGGATTAAACCCAAAATCACAGATAAAGGGGAAGACCCCCGACGAGTTACTGATTCCGGTTATTAAGGGAAAATTCGGCGAGGGAAATGAAGACCCATTCATCTTGATAGTCAGAGATAAAACACCTTAAATATTGTTCTAGAGACTGATTAGTCCTCTCAGTTTGGCCATTAATTTCAGGATGGAAGGCCGAGGAGAAGGACAGATCAATCTCCAACTTCTTACAAAAGGCTCTCCAAAACAATGAAACAAATTGTTCCCCTCTGTCAGAAACAATATTGACAGGAACCCCATGTAGACGCAGGATGTGTTTGACAAGGTAGCTAACGTCTTGGCATTGGGTAGTTTCTTGAGGGGTACAAAGTGGGACATCTTGCTGAAGCGGTCTACTACAACCCACACCACGACTTGCCTTGGGATGGAGGCAGATCGGTGATAAAATCCATGGAGATATGGGTCCAAGGTCTCTGGGGAATGGGCAAAGAACATAGTAAGCCCGCTGGTCGGGACCTGGGAGTCTTGTAACCTAGCACAAGTTTCACAATCGGAAACGTAGGCCTTAAGGTCTTTAAGCAACCCAGGCCACCAATAGGTTCTAGAAATTAGGTGTTTGGTACCCAGGATGCCTGGATGGCCAGATAGTGCAGAGTCATAATTCTCCCTGAGTACCCTTAGCCGGAATTGCAGGGGAACAAACAGCTTGTTCTCAGGAAGGTTCTCAGGAGCTGAACCTTGATCAGCCGCAATTTCGGAGACTAAGTCAGAATCAACAGAGGATATGATTATAACTGGGGGCAAAACACAAGCAGGATCCTCCTCAGGAGGAGGGCTGGCCATGAAGCTATGCGACAGTGCATCAGCTTTAATATTTTTAGACCCACCCCTATAGGTGACCACAAAGTTGAAACTAGTAAAAACCAACGCCCATCGAGCTTGTCTAGGAAAACCAGATTCTTGTGGTCGGTAAGGACCGTTACCTGGTGCCTTGCCCCCTCCAGGAAGTGGCGCCACTCTTCAAATGCCCATTTAATGGTTAAGAGTTCGCAGTTGCCAACGTCATAGTTACTCTAAGTGGGGAGGAACTTCCTGGAGAAGTAGGCACAGGGACGGAGATGGGTGAGACCCCTGGTACCCTGGGACAAGACAGTACCCACTCCCCCCTCGGAGGCGTCAACCTCCACGATGAATGGCTCCATTTGGTTAGGCTGAATCAGCACTGGGGCAGAGACAAAGCACCTCTTAAGGACCTCAAAAGCCTGAACCGCCTCCGGAGGCCAGTGGAGGAGATCAGCACCCTTGTGAGTAAGGTCCGTAAGAGGCTTAGCGATGACCGAGAAGTTAGCAATAAATCTCCTGTAATAATTAGCGAACCCCAGGAAGCACTGTAAAGCCTTCAGGGAGGCAGATTGGACCCATTCCGCCACAGCCTGAACCTTGGCAGGGTCCGTGCGGAATTCGTTAGGAGTGAGGATTTGACCCAAAAATGGTATCTCCTGCACCCCAAACACACATTTTTCAGTTTTAGTAAAGAGTTTGTTTTCCCGAAGGGCCTGGAGCACCGTCCTGACATGCTCAATGTGGGAGGACCAGGCCTTGGAAAACACAAGTATATCATCAAGGTACACTACAAGAAATACCCCCAGGTAGTCTCTTAAAACCTAATTTATGAAATTCTGGAAGACCGCGGGAGCATTACACAACCCAAAGGGCATGATGAGGTATTCGAAATGACCTCCGGGCGTGTTAAACGCAGTCTTCCACTCATCCCCTTCCCTGATTCGGATAAGATTATAAGCCCCCCGAAGATCAAACTTAAAGAACCATTGGGCCCCCTGAACCTGATTGAAGAGATCAGGAATCAAAGAAAAGGGGATATTGGTTCCTTACAGTGACCTTATTCAAGTTCCGGTAATCGATGCATTGCCTAAGACCACCATCCTTCTTCCCTACGAAGAAGAAGCCAGCACCTACCGGAGAAGTAGAGGGGCAAATGTAACCCTTGGCCAGGCTTTCCTGGATATACTCTCTCATGGCTTCACGTTCGGGACAAGAGAGATTAAATATCCTACCCTTAGGGAGTTTAGCTCCTGGTACCAAATCGATTGCACAATCGTATTCTCTATGAGGAGGTAACACTTCGGAGGCCTTTTTATTAAAAAACATCAGCGAAGTCCAGAATAAACTCAGGTAGAGTGTTCACCTCCTCAGGAAGAGAAATAAAATTAACAGAAAAACAGGACGTCATGCATTCATTACCCCATTTGGTAAGATCCCCAGTATTCCAGTTAAACGTGGGATTATGCATCTGCAACCAGGGAAGGCCTAAAACCAAATCAGACGATAATCCCTGCATCACCAGTACAGAGCACTTCTCCAAATTAATGGAGCCAACAATGAGTTCAAAAACAGGGGTATGCTGCGCAAAATAACCATTAGCAAGTGGAGTGGAGTCGATACCCACTACCGGGACAGGTTTAGGCAAATCAATCAATGGCATAGCTAGAGACATAGCAAATTCCACAGACATAATATTAGCAGAAGACCCTGAATGCACGAAGGCACTGCCGGTAGCAGACCTACCCTCAAAAGAGACCTGAAAGGGAAGCAAGATCTTATTAGGTTTCATATTTACGGGAAATACCTGTGCGCCCAAGCGACCTCCCCGATGGTCACTTAGGCGCGGAAGTTTTCCGGCTGCTTATTCTTACGCCTAGGACAGTTGTTCACTTGGTGCTTGTCATCCCCACAGTAGAAGCAGGGACCATTCTTCCTGCGGAGCTCTCTACGTTGTTGGGGAGACACGGAGGCCCCGAGTTGCATAGGTTCATCTGAGTTTTCCGTGGAAGAACGAAGCAATGGAACCTCGGGAGCCATCATGGGGGAGCCAGAGGAGAAGGCACAAAAACGTTCAAGTCGTCATTCCCTGAGACGTCGGTCAAGACGTACCGCTAAAGCCATAACCTGATCTAGAGAGTCAGAAGAGGGATAGCTAACTAGCAGGTCTTTCAGGGCATTCGACAGACCCAATCTAAACTGGCACCTCAAGGCAGGGTCATTCCACCGAGAAGCTACACACCACTTCCTAAAGTCAGAACAGTACTCCTTAACGGGTCTCTTACCCTGACGTAAGGTCACCAGCTGACTCTCGGCAAAGGCAGTCTTGTCAGTCTCTTCATATATGATCCCGAGAGCAGAAAAAAAAGATCAACAGACGAAAGTTCAGGGGCGTCAGGAGCCAAGGATTAGGCCCATTCTTGGGGGCCGTCCAGGAGCCGGGACATAATTATACCCACTCGCTGGCTCTCAGAACCTGAGGAGTGGGGCCTTAGACGGAAATAGAGCCTACAACTCTCCCGAAAGGAGAAAAAAGTCTTCCGGTCCCCTGAGAACCGGTCAGGCAACTTGAGGTGGGGTTCAAGAGGTGAGGTGGAGAGCACTACCTGGTTAGCATCACGCTGGTTGCACTTCTGAGCCAGGGTTTGGACCTGTAGGGAGAGACCCTGCATTTGCTGAGCCAGGGTTTCATTGGAGTCCATAGTTGTGTAGGAACCAGGGTAGAAAAGGTAAAGGGCCTGTGATTATGTAATGTCGGGGTAGGGAGACAGACAGGTGAGCCATAATCTACCCGCCACTCAGTCCCTGCCTACTTGCATGGCCCGTCCTAGGCGACGGCGTACAACTGGGTGACGGTCCATAAGCTCAATATGTGCACGACAGACTAGCAGACAAGGGTACACAGAAGCTAAGGGAAATGGGGCGGTTGACCACGTTAACACCGTGAGCAACAAGAGCAGTGAACGAGCCGAGTCAAACGAGGAGTGTACGAGGTACCAAACGCAGAGCAGGAGCGTAGTCAGTAAAGCCAGGGTCAAAATGAAGCAAAGGTCAATAGTGATAGCAGGAACAGCAAAGGCAGGAAACAAGAGAGAATCACAGGCAAAGGACAAGCAGAAAATGAAGGTATAAATGGACAGATGGCGGGAGCTAGAACCGTCTGGCCAGGCTGTGATACAGCCTACCAGCATGAGTGGTAGCAGATCGAGTCACTCTATCAGACCTAGGAGCAGATGCAGACTGATTAACCACGGGCGTCGACACAGAAGCTGTGTCTGGCAGATCCTATACAGACAGGCTGGCAAATTTTAGCCCAGGGCAAGGACACAGCACTAGCCCATCCTTAACCTGTTTACCTCCACCTACCGTATAAAGGCGGCAGAATTAGCTGGGTTTTGAATCGTTAGAAAACGGCGGTTGTGGTGTTTTCATGCTGGGATATTGAGGGTTAGGCCCAGAAATTTTTGAATTTCAATTTCATTTGTGGGATTCCACAACCTGACATATAGAGACAAAGGCTTATTGGTAATGTACTGTCTGGAAAATAAGTTACTTTCCTGTACAATATGTTTTACAACTTGGTCTGTAATAATAACTTGTAATAAAAAATGTAGTGGTAAAAATCTAATGACATTGGAATTTATGTCAGAAGTAGCAATAAAGTAACTTATGCTTGGAGTAAATTACCTTTTGGATACCCAGACTAAATCTGTTTGGAGTGGGTAGTGCAATTACAGGGGCGGCACTGACATTGTGGCAACTGCGCTGTCTCCCATACCACTGGTACTGGGTCTCATTTCACTAGAATCACTTGAAGCAACATTTCACTTGTCGCTTTCAAGTAAAAGATCAACTTTAAATACTGTATCAGTATCTAAGCATAGCATCTGGTAGACTTCCTCAATACTGTATTTTATGGCAGCAATTAGAGATGAGCGAACTTATGAAAAGTTCGGTTCGGCAAGTTCGCAGAATTTCGTGAAAAAGTTCGATTCGGACCGAACTAGTTCTGACCGAACCTGCAATACAAGAAAGCCCCTAAAAGTGGTGTATAACACTGTTTAAAAGCCCTAGAAGCCCTGTATAACACTCTTCGGTCACCCATGAGTGTATCCAAGTACTTTTGAGCTGTCTTTAAGGCAAAGTTAGTGTCAAAGTTACGCCAACATGTATGGCTATAGGAAAACGGATGCGACAGGGTTATAACTAACAGAAACCACTGCACTTGTGCATGTTGTATGCTTAATGCATTTTTAAAAAAGGTACAAAAATTAACCATTTTTGGCGGCAGATGGCTGCCAGGGTTCATACATATAAGGTGGTAAAAGAAGAAGCAATGGCTTTTGACAAGCCCTCCAAAAATTGACCCTTTTTATTGGCAGATGCCTGCCGGGGTTCTTCCATACATGGATGTAAAAGCAACAAGCAATGGCTTTTGACAAGCCCTCCAAAAATTGACCCTTTGTATTGGCAGATGCCTGCCGGGGTTCTTCCATACATGGATGTAAAAGCAACAAGCAATGGCTTTTGACAAGCCCTCCAAAAATTGACCCTTTTTATTGGCAAGGGTGAGCAGTAGCAGCACATTAAAAGACACTGGACAGTCACAGGACAAAGCCCTGTGGTGGGGCAGGCCTGCTTGTAGCAGACGGGTGCAGTGGAGGTGTATTGGTGGTAGTAGTGGTAGACTAGCCAACACAGACAGCAAGGGTGGTAGACTGGTAGTAGCAGCAGCACATTAAAAAAAGAGACTGGACGACAGTCACAGGACAAAGCCCTGTGGTGGGGTAGTCCTGCTTGTAGCAGACGGGCGGCAGTGGAGGTGTATTGGTGGTAGTAGAGGTAGCCAACACAGACAGCAAGGGTGGTAGTAGTAGTAGTAGTAGTAGTAGTAGTAGTAGCAGCACATTAAAACATACTGGACAGTCACAGGAGGACAAAGCCCTGTGGTGGGGCAGGCCTCAGGCCTGCTTGTAGCAGACGGCAGTGGAGGTGTATTGGTGGTAGTAGAGGTAGCCGACACAGACAGCAAGGGTGGTAGTAGTAGTAGTAGTAGTAGTAGTAGCAGCACATTAAAACAGACTGGACAGTCACAGGAGGACAAAGCCCCGTGGTGGGGCAGACCTCAGGCCTGCTTGTAGCAGACGGCAGTGGAGGTGTATTGGTGGTAGTAGAGGTAGCCAACAGACAGCAAGGGTGGTAGTAGTAGTAGTAGCAGCACATTAAAAAAAGAGACTGGACAGTCACAGGACAAAGCCCTCTGGTGGGGCAGGCCTGCTTGTAGCAGACGGCACTGGGGTGGATTAGTGGTAGAAGTAGTAGCAGCACCAACAGCGGCACATTAAAAAAAGAGTGGACAGGACAGAATCCCGTAGTAGCAGGCGGCAGTAGCAGGCGGCAGCAGCAGCAGCAATGTCAGATCTAATCAGTGGCATCAGGCACAGGGGTTTTAAAATCCTCACCGATCCACGCTTGATCCATTTTCAGAAACGTGAGATTTTCCAAGCTGTTGGCGGACAATCTTGTTCGCTTAGGGGTGACGAAGCCCCCTGCCGCGCTGAATACCCTCTCTGACGCTACACTGGAGGGTGGACAAGACAGTACACCCATGGCAAACTGGGCCAGTTCTTGCCAATGATCCAATCTGCTGACCCAGAAGTCCATGGGGTCTGGGATCAGCATTTCTGACGGAGAACGAGCACAGTCCAGGTACGAGTGAACCTGGTTGTTTAGGTGCTGCACCTGGTGATGGTGAACATCCCTTTGGTGACTACGATGTGTGTCAGGTCGGGGTATTGGATGTAAAAATGTTGTCATCATATTTTCCAAACTGAATTGGCTGCTGCTGCTGCCGCTGCTGCCGCGGATGCTACGATTAGACAGTGGGGAGCGGAGAGTGGCCCCCCGGTCAGACATGCTTGCAGCAGGTGTTTGCCGTTTGAAAGCCGTGACAAGCTAGGTGCATTGCTTCTCTCGATAAGCCAATTTTGCCTCCCTCTCGGAAGGCGCAAAAAACTCCCCCATTCTGGCTTTATACCGAGGGTCTAAAAGTGTGGCTATCCAGTACTCATCTCTTTGCTTCATGCTAACAATACTACAGTCAGCGCGCAAGTAACGAAGCATACAGCTCGCCATCCTGGCCAGCGTTTCAGAGGGCCCGGTTGGTTCCATCTCCGCCCCATACTGCCATGGTTGTCCATCATCAAGGTCGTCGTCAGACTCGTCATCACCACCATCACTGTCATGTTGTGCGGCTGCCTCGTCCCCTATCCCTTCCTGTGATTCCATCTCCAAATCCAGCTCCTCTTCAGGTCCTGTTTCCTCATCCTCATCCTCCTCCTCCTCCTCAACATTCATAGCCAGATGTGATCCTTCCTCCATCCTTTGCTGAATCATCGCTGTGAGCGTTTGCTCCATAATGAATATCAGCGGCATAACATCGTTCATTCCGCTAGCGTCACGGCTCACAAATCGTGTGGCCTCTTCAAAGGGCCTCAAAACGCGACATGCGTCTCTAACCAGCTGCCAGTGCCTGAGCTCGAAATTACACTGGCTCCAAACGCTGCCCGTCTGCTGCATCAGGAAATCATTCACGGCTTTCCACTGTTCGTACAGACGGTCCAACATGTGCAGGGTGGAATTCCAGCGTGTTGGAACGTCGCAAATCAGGCTGTGTTCTAGGAGATTGTTTTGACGCTGCAAGTCCAGGAGGGCGTGCTTAAATGCATACGAACGTCTAAAGCGAACGCAAACCCTCCTGGACATGGCCAGCACACCCTTCAAACCAACATATGACTTTAAGAAGCGTGATATGACCAGATTGATCACATGTGCCATGCAAGGAGCGTGTGTCAGGTGACCTAGGCGCAGTGCAGCCACAACGTTCTTGCCGTTATCAGAGACAACATTGCCCAGTGTGAGTTTCAGAGGAGACAGCCAGCGTGCGATTTCCTCCTTGATGCACAGCAGTAGCTCCTGCCCTGTGTGGCTTTTCTCGCCCATGCTCAGCAGGTGTAAGACAGCGTTGTGGCGCTTCACCTTGCACCTATGAAAAGAGGAGGGAGGAGGAGTGGAAGATACGCTGTGTCCTGTCAGGGACGGGAAGACTTCCAAGGAGGAAGGCAAGGAGGAGGAGTAGGAGGAGGAGGATGGTAGGCGCCTGGTGTCCGGAGTTGAACCAGAAAGATACAAGCGTGGAGGTGGTAATGCCTGGCATTGCTGCGGTGGTGCATCGGACTGCAAAATATTGACCCAGTGGGCCGTGAAAGACATGTACTGTCCCTGCCCATAGTTGCTGCTCCACGTGTCGACGGTGGCATGTACCCTGCTGCACATGGATAATTGCAAGGACTGGCACACCTTTTCCTCCACATGCTTGTGCAAGGCAGGGACAGCTGTTTTGGAGAAGTAATGTCGGCTAGGTATTCGCCACCTAGGCTGAGCGCACGCCATCAATTGCTTGAAGCCGGCGGAGTCGACCAGGTGGTACGGCAGCGACTGCACCACCAACAACTTAGCCAGGTGTGAATTAAGCCGCACGACAAGTGGATGACTGGGTATATATTGTTGCTTATTGGACAACGATTCCGTAATGGATAACTGACGGGACGTAGGAGGAGCACTAGATAACAGTGATGATGATGATGACAACGACATGGTGGATAAGGCCTGGCTACTACTTAGATGACAGGGACTCGGAACCGCAGCAGCAGCGGAAGAGGGGTCTTCATTAGATGTACATGATGGTGGGGCATGTTGATTGTCCCACATGGCCTTGTGATGCCGTTCCATGTGTTTACGTAGAGCAGTAGTTCCTACATTGCTGCCCTGCCCACGCCTTACTTTCTGCTTGCAGATACGGCACTGTGCCATGTTTTCGTCCTCCGGGAAGGTACAGAAAAATTGCCACACGGCAGAGTACCGTAAAGAGGTAGTACCACGTCCACCACCACCACCACCACCACCACAACCACCCGAGCTTGCCCCTTGTCTGGCAGGCTTTTTTCGGGAGCCTACACCAGCATCTGTGTCGCCGTCACCGGCTCCTGAGCTGACCCTACCGCTGCAACGTTTTGCAGATTGACTTCTGCCCCTACCTCGGCTTGGCTGTTTATCACGTCCAGTGCCGCCACTACTACCCTCCTCCTCTGACGCCGGCATCACCTCGTCACCTGGTTCCCACGTCCTGTCTAAAACAACATCATCATCATAGCCTTCCTCATCATCCCCGCCACTTCTGTCACTGTGTTGTGAATGTGATGTGACATCATGGCGGGCTCCATGCCCCCCCTCATTACTGCGTCTGCCACCACGGCTACCACCACCAACACCCCCACTACCGCAGCTATGCGTCTCGGTCACCGCTTCCACCTCCACCACCTCCGCAACACACTCCGTTGGCTGACTCGCGGAAAACAAATCATCATCATCATCATCATCATCACTATGTTGTTCAGTATCTTCCTTCGCACCCGAGGAGATGTCTCTTAGGACTCTCAGGAAAGATGGCTTCCCGCTAGGAAGGGGGAGCGAAGACATAGATGATGGAATGGAAATGCTAGAAATACCTATATTACTACTGTCACCGTGCCAAGGAACTGTAGAGGATCTGGAATCCAACGAAACCTGGCTTGAAGCCAGATCGTCAGAGTCTTCCTGCTGAGATGACCGCGAGCCAGCCAACCAGTCCACAATGGCCGTATTGTCTAAAGTAACCCGCCCACCGGAGGAGATGGACAAGTCTGGCTTGGTGATACTACTACCAGCAGGCACATGGCAGCTGCTACTAGTGGAACTGGGCACATGTCTTGTGCCACAAATGCTGGTACTGGGTGTGGCACCAACAGATCCAACATTTGGACTGGTAGAGGAGACGGCATGGGTGTTTTTTCCTCTACCCAGTCCTTTCACAACCTTTTTTTTCCCAGACATTTCAGAGCCCCTTCTAAAAGCGTATTCACACACTGACACTGGCTTGGCAAATGGCAATGAATGAGAATTTCAATCAGCCTCGCTGCAGTGCACTCAGGGAATGCTGGGCGTTGTAGTACTACTAGGCTGCCTGTATCGCAAGTTGGATTGTTATTCCTGTTAACGGCCAGGGATGAGCCCCTTCTAAAAGTGTATTCACACACTGACACTGGCTTGGCAAATGGCAATGAATGAGAATTTCAATCAGCCTCGCTGCAGTGCACTCAGGGAATGCTGGGCCTTGTAGTATTACTAGGCTGCCTGTATCGCAAGTTGGATTGTTATTCCTGTTAACGGCCAGGGATGAGCCCCTTCTAAAAGCGTATTCACACACTGACACTGGCTTGGCAAATGGCAATGAATGAGAATTTCAATCAGCCTCGCTGCAGTGCACTCAGGGAATGCTGGGCCTTGTAGTACTACTAGGCGGCCTGTATCGCAAGTTGGATTGTTATTCCTGTTAACGGCCAGGGATGAGCTCCTTCTAAAAGCGTATTCACACACTGACACTGGCTTGGCAAATGGCAATGAATGAGAATTTCAATCAGCCTCGCTGCAGTGCACTCAGGGAATGCTGGGCCTTGTAGTACTACTAGGCTGCCTGTATCGCAAGTTGGATTGTTATTCCTGTTAACGGCCAGGGATGAGCCCCTTCTAAAAGCGTATTCACACACTGACACTGGCTTGGCAAATGGCAATGAATGAGAATTTCAATCAGCCTCGCTGCAGTGCACTCAGGGAATGCTGGGCCTTGTAGTATTACTAGGCTGCCTGTATCGCAAGTTGGATTGTTATTCCTGTTAACGGCCAGGGATGAGCCCCTTCTAAAAGCGTATTCACACACTGACACTGGCTTGACAAATGGCAGTGAATGAGAATTTCAATCAGCCTCGCTGCAGTGCACTCAGGGAATGCTGGGCCTTGTAGTACTACTAGGCTGCCTGTATCGCAAGTTGGATTGTTATTCCTGTTAACGGCCAGGGATGAGCCCCTTCTAAAAGCGTATTCACACACTGACACTGGCTTGGCAAATGGCAATGAATGAGAATTTCAATCAGCCTCGCTGCAGTGCACTCAGGGAATGCTGGGCCTTGTAGTACTACTAGGCTGCCTGTATCGCAAGTTGGATTGTTATTCCTGTTAACCGCCAGGGATGAGCCCCTTCTAAAAGCGTATTCACACACTGACACTGGCTTGGCAAATGGCAATGAATGAGAATTTCAATCAGCCTCGCTGCAGTGCACTCAGGGAATGCTGGGCCTTGTAGTACTACTAGGCTGCCTGTATCGCAAGTTGGATTGTTATTCCTGTTAACGGCCAGGGATGAGCCCCTTCTAAAAGCGTATTCACACACTGACACTGGCTTGGCAAATGGCAATGAATGAGAATTTCAATCAGCCTCGCTGCAGTACACTCAGGGAATGCTGGACCTTGTAGTACTACTAGGCTGCCTGTATCGCAAGTTGGATTGATTAAGGCCTAAATTAGGCTTGTCACCTCTGCAGATTGAAAAAATAATTATCTTTTTGGGGGGGGGGGGGGTGTTACATGGAAAAGGTTAGTTAATCATGTCCTCCGCTTAGTCGTTTCTTTTCAAGGCTAAATAGGTTTAATTCTTTTAATCTTTCCTCATAACTTAGATTCTCCATGCCCCTTATTAGTTTAGTTGCTCTTCTTTGTATTTTTTTCCAACTCCAGGGCATCCTTTCTATGAATTGGTCCCCAGAACTGAACTGATCTATTCTAGATGAGGCCTCACTAATGCTTTGTAAAGTGGTAATATTATATCCCTGTCCCGCGAGTCCATTCCTTTTTTAATACACGACAATATCTTGCTGGCCTTTGAAGCAGCTGATTGACATTGCATGCTGTTATTTAGTTTATGATCTACAAGTACACCCAGATCCTTCTCAACAAGTGACTCTCCCAGTATAGCTTCCCCTAGGACATAGGATGCATGCAGGTTGTTGGTACCCAGGTGCATAACTTTACATTTATCTACATTAAACCTCTTTTGCCAAGTGGATGCCCAAACACTCAGTGTGTCCAAATCGGGTTGTAATTTATAAACATCTACCATAGACTGAACTATACTACATAGCTTGGTGTCATCTGCAAAAATAGAAATAGTGCTATTAATCCCTTCCTCTATATCATTAATAAATAAGTTGAATAATAGTGGTCCCAGCACGGAACAATGGGGTACACCACTTAACCGGGGACCATTCAGAGTAGGAATCATCGACCACATCTCTCTGGATATGGTCCTTCAGCCAATTTTCAATCCAATTACAAACTATACTTTCCAAACCCATAGTCCTTAATTTACCCATTAGTTGGAGATGCATAATGCATATATATATATATATATATATATATATATATATATATATATATATATAGTTAACAAAACAACCACATATATATGAATACTGAGAGATGATTTAAAGAATGTACTACGCATTTCAGAGTCTATCCTACTTCTTCCTCAGGTATATACAAATGTTCATAAACTGACAGCATTTAAACACCACAACCGCACAGTGCGGTTAAAATGTTTAACAAACTCTGAAAAATACATAATTAAAACATTTAAACAAATTGGATAAAAATTATTACATCCAAAATATATGGTCCACAAAACAGCAAATGTGATATTATAATATCCAATTTAACGTGTACATACAAATGTAGGTGAAAACATGTTTGAATTTAAATTTATTTAAATGTATTCAAATTGATTTAAATTTATTTAGGCATTACAACCTGGGAATTAGATCAAGGAAAAGAGGGAGGAACGAAAGCAAGGAGAGGGAAGAGGAAAAGAGGGAAAAAGGAAAGAGAAAATGGGGAGGAAAGGGGATGAAGGTGCAAAACATGAGAAAAATTAAAAACCAACCAGCGAGGCACCCAAAAGGGGTGCCTCTAATCAAAAATGTGCGTGCCAAATGCAATGCCAAATGAATTTATATTTACTAATAAAAAAAGGGTAAAAGAGTTAGCAATAAAAAAATATATGAAACACAAAAAAATCTATGTATAAAAATTGCAAATACTATACACCTAACACATTACTAAAAAATAGTTATTAGCACTAGAGAAATTTATTATCAAGTCCCTGAGTAGAAATGATAATGATGAATTAGAAAAAACTCAAAAATCACTGAATAGTCTCAGTAGTCTCATCAAGGCCGTTGGGATATAAGGCCAGGCCGTTTTGCACGTGAATGACCAAAATTTATTTTTTGTTTTCTCACGGTCGCATTCCAAGAGACGTAACTTTTTTTTTATTCCGTTGACATAGCCGTATAAGGGCTTGTTTTTTGTAGGACGAGTTGTATTTTTCAACTGCACCATTTTTGGGTCGGCATGATTACGGGGATACCAAATATGTATAGGTTTTATATGTTTACCTACATTTGCATAATAGAAAACCCTTTTAGAAAAAATTTACTTATTTTTGCATCGCGGCATTCCAAGAGCCGGAACTTTTTTATTTTTCAGTCAATGTGGCCGTATGTGGGCTTGATTTTTTGCGGGGCAAGGTGCAGTTTTCATTAGTTACATTTTTTGGTACATGGGACTTATTGATTAACTTTTATTTTATTTGTTTATGGGGGAATGGGAGAAAAAAATATTATTTTGTCGTTGTTTTTGTGGTTTTTTGGACTCCGTTCATCCAGCAGTTTAATTAATGTGTTAATTTTATTGTTCAAGTCATTCTGATCGTGGCGATACCATATATGTGTACGTGTTATTTGTTTTGACACTTTTACTAAATAAAACCACTTTTTGGGGAAAAAAAGTGGTTTTATTTCATTTTTTTTTTTTATATAAACTTTATTTAATTATTTAACTTTTTTTTTTAGTCCCACTAGGGGACTTCACTTTGCGATCTTTAGATCTACTAAGTATACCAAAGCAATATTGCCTGTCAGTGTAACACTGACAGGCAATCTATTAGGGTATGTTCACACGATAAACAAAATACGTCTGAAAATATGGAGCTGTTTTCAAGTGAAAACAGCACCTGATTTTCAGACTTTTTGGAGCAACTCGCGTTTTTTGCTGCGTTTTTCGCTCCGTTTTTTACGGCCGTTTTTGGAGCTGTTTTCAATAGAGTCTATGAGAAAACGGCTCCAAAAACGTTCCAAGAAGTCTTCTGCACTTCTTTTGACGAGCCGTCATTTTACGCGCCGTATTTTGACAGCGACGCGTAAAATGACAGCTTGTCTGCACAGAAAATCGTAAGACCCATTGCAATGGGCAGATCTTTGCCAACGTATTGGAGCCGTCCTTTCAGGCGTAATTCGAAGCATAAAACGCCTCCATTACATCTGAAAAGAGGTCGTGTGCACATACCCTTAGGCCTAATAGGCAGTTGCTGGAGGCAGACCTGGGGGCCTTTGTTAGGCCCTCCGGCTGCCATGGAAACCCAATCGTGCCCCGCAATTTTTTTGCGGGGGCGCCGATGTGGTGACAATGGGAGCTCCCTCCCTCTGTCAAACACATTAGATGCAGCTGTCACTATTGACAGCAGCATCTAATGGGTTAAACTGCCAGAATCCAAGAGCGCTTCGATTCCAGCAGTTGGGGCAGGAGCCAGGCTGTGTATAACAGCTGTGCTCCTGCCGCTGATCGCGTGGGTACAGTGGCAGTGCCCACGCGATAAGAGGACAGATATATCTGTCCTTACGCGGGAATTAGTTCCATCATAAAGGGGTTAATTTAAAAATCCAAAAGGATTCCTTGTTGATCAATCTCTAATGGTGATTTCTAGTCTACTCTGGGATCTTCTCAAGAATGGTAAGCCTCACTTTGGCACGTTCCCAACCAAAGTTAAAGGGTCTCAAAACACTGATTCCACACAGCATTCCTGATAATAGAACGATGCTTGTTCATTCTAGATCTTGTTGTTTGAAATGTCCTACCAATATATTGCAATCTGCAGTCGGGGGGGGTATTTGTTCTTAAATAGGTTCACTATGGGGAGGAGTTTTTAAAAGATATATCCAATCTAATGGTTCATGAGGGGTGTGATGATAGTCATATAATACACAAATGTACCTGGATCCTGACTGAAGCCCATCTATGGCGGACACTTCCGCCCTGACCCCTCCATCCCGGTGTGTGGAAGACGCAGAATGGGCATGTCCAAGCTCGCCAACATCACCATGCACCGCCGAGAGGGAGAGGCCAGGGTGGCGCACACACAGGCACCTAAGGGCAGCCATATTGAAGAGGGGTAAAGTGCCAGAAGTGTGAGTATGCGCGACGGACACGCCACCCACAATCGCCCCACAACATCACGCCAGAATTGCGGACAAAATAAGTCTGTGCGTTCCCCCAAGGGGGAAATTTGTAAGCCGCGCATGTGCTGCAGACGGACGCACAGAAGACACCATATCAAAATAGGGGAAAGTAAAGGACACAAAATATACCTCTCAACACACATACTAGTATATGTCAATACATAACATAATGCATAAGGACTCATAAATAAGGCATACATACACGAGTCAGAAATACATGTAGGGCATTGCAGTCTATAAAGATATGTGTAAAATTATTCAAAACCATTATAGTTGATATAAATACATGACAATATATAGATTCAATATCCTAAATAAATTAAAGTACGTTAGTAAAAAATAAAATATGCACACAAATATAGCCCATATCCTAAATGACCATTAAACCAGCATAGTAGATGATACACATAACTAACATATGAAAATGAAATAACAAGTGAGAAAGAAAAAAGTGAACACGTGCACAAGTGAGATGTGAAAAAATATATATGAATAAATACCTCCACCTATAATATAAGCAAATCTAAGTAGTACACACTGATATGAATACCAATACAATAATAGTTGCTATATAGCAACATGTCAATACGATAATAAATGCTGCCCGGCAGCGTAAACTGTACCATAATATAAAAAATATACTTGTAAAAAATATATAATTGTAAAACAATATATATAAAAAATATATATAAGTGTATATAATATAGATATATGTGTGAATGAAACAATAAATAACCGAATAATTCAATTATATATATATATATATATATATATATATATATATATATACAGTCAAGAAGCAAATGGACACAGCACTCCAACATACCATGAATTAGGCCATGTGCTCCTTTCCAGGGGATGAATCAGTTCCAAAATTTCAATATAAAATAACCATAGAACGTAGTAACGGCACCAGGACTTCAGGATAGATGAAACAGGGTGGATTTATTCACCTCAAGTGAGCGACGTTTCGGTAGATGCAACTGCCTTTCTCAAGCTGAAGTACTGGTGCCGTTACTTCATTCTATGGTTATTTATATATATATATATATATACCAGCAGAAAAGACAGCGGCACTCCAACACAATCAAATTGGTATGTAAATGGGTGCCAGCAAGTAGTCCGGATCCAAAGACTAAATCGATATCCAAAAAATAAATCTTGCAGCACTCCAATGAAGTAAGAAAAATTTGTTTTTTTGAAGCCAACATAAAAAAAAGTGCACTTCTTTTATGTTGGCTTGGATTAAACCACATTTTTTTTCTCTTACTTCATTGGAGTGCTGCAAGATTTTTTTTTGTATATATATATATATATATATATATATATATATACACATACATACATGAAGTGTCCTACTAGAGGCGTGATGAGCATGTGGTGCTTGAAAACCAGGGACTAGATGCCTGATTTATCTAATGACAAAGTTGTCATAGCATCAACATGCCAAAGCACACCTTAAAAACTTGATCCATAGTACAGTGCTATATATATATATATATACAGTGGCGTAACTACCGCGGTAGCAGCAGTAGCGGCTGCTACGGGGCCCGGGGCTTGAGGGGGCCCGTGCCGCCAGCCGACACGCCCACCCAAATGCCCGGTGGCGCTGCTAGCAGCCATTATGGCTGCTACAGCGGTAGCGCCGCTACTGTGGGGCCCGCGCCGCCGAGCCTTACACAGGCCCTCTCATCATGCCTGTAGGTGTCGCTAGCACCGGAGGGGGCCCCAGTGCTAGCGGCAGCCAAATACATGTATTAGCACCGAATGGCCGGGCATGTTCCGTGCCTGACCATCCAGTGCCTTACAATGACACTGATTGGCTAGCGGCGCGATGACATCATCGCGCCGCTTCCATGCTTGGAAGGTGCTGATTGGCGGGGCAAGTCATTCTGCCCCGCCAATCAGCGTCATTGGAGGACGCTCGTTCATCTCCTGCAGACATGCTCAGAAGAGAGCATGTCTGCATCGCCAGTGAACAGCGTGGGAACGGGATCATGTGAGTATGTCAAGTTTATTTTTTTTTCCCTCAAAAATGTGAATGGCATTATCTATAATGGGGGGGTCTATCTACAGGGGGGGGGGTCGTCTTTATGTGGGCTATTATATATAGGGGGTCTATATGTGGGGCAGTAGCTACAGGGGGGTCTATATGTGGGGCAGTAGCTACAGGGGGGGTCTATATGTGGGTGTGTGTGTGTGTGTGTGTGTGTGTGTGTGTGTGTGTGTGTGTGTGTGTGACAGTTATATTTAGATGTGTTGAGAATTTTATCTTTGTTTATAGGTGCAGAAATATTTTAAAAGTGAGAAGCTGAAGACATCTAAACGGAAAACTGCAGAAATGGGTCATGGCCGGGAGAAATCCATCATAGATGTCTGAACCGGAGGGAGAAGAAAAGAACTAGAATCTGAGACGTCACCGGTGAGTCATTTAATGTAAATGTTTATTCTGCCTCTAATCAGTATTGTAGTCACTGTATGATCTGCAGCGAGATGATGGGTGGTATGATTTTTTTTTTTGTGAAACCGCATCTCCCAGCATATCCTTACCATTGTTCCGGCCATGCTGGGAGCTGTAGTTTTACACCGTACAAACCTATACGCAGTGGCGTAATTACCGCTATAGCAGCCGTAGCGACTTCTACGGGGCCTGCAGCATGAGGGGGCCCGTGGCACTCGCCGGCACGGCCCCCTCCCATGGCCGCAGGCTCCGCTAGCAGCCGCTATGGCTGCTACAGCGCGACACCACTGAAGGGGTTGTTTCTACAAAAGACATGCATCCCCTATCCACAGGATAGGGGATACATGTGGGATCGCTGGGACGCCCAGTGATGAGGAGAACGGGGGACCAAAAGTCCCCCCTTAGTTCTCCATGACAAACCTCGGACTTCCGGGGTCTGTGTCGGCAGCTCCGTAGAAATGAATGGAGCGCCGGTCGCGCTTGTGCGCATGCGTGACCAGCGCTCCTTTCATTTTTATTGAACTGCGCAGACGCCAGAAGTCCGAGGTTAGTCATGGAGAACTTCGGGGGACTTTCGGTCCCCCGTTCTCCTTATCGCTGCCAGCGATCACACATGTATCCCCTATCCTGTGGATAGGGGATGCATGTCTTTTGTAGGACAAACTATAGGGCGTTTTTTTTTTTTGGGGGGGGGGGGCTATATGGCGTTATCTACAGAGGGGGTCTGTATGGTGTTATCTACAGAGTGGGCTGTATGGTGTTATCTACAGAGGGGGCTGTATGGTGTTATCTACAGGGGGTCTGTATGGCGTTATCTACAGGGGGCTGTGTATGGTGCTATCTATAGGGGGGCGCTGTGTGGTGGAATCTATAGGGAGGCACTATCTACAAGGGGGGGGGGGTTGTGTGATACCCAGCAAAGGGGGGGCCCAAGTCAAAAGTTTGCTATGGGGCCCAGTCTTTCCTAGTTACGCCCTGTATATATATATATATATATATATCTCAATACATCAGAAACCGCATGGATAATCATAAGCATCTGTATAGACACAAAGAACCTCAAAACAACAGCAACGGGAGAAAATATGTATCACTACAACATGTCCAAGGCGACATGAAGTCCTCTGATGTGCTGAAATTCAATAGTGCCCTTCAACAAAACCAGTGAGTAGAGGACAAATCAGCTCAGGACCTATAACCCAAAATATAATAGAGTGAAATGTCAACCAGAATCAGACTGATGGTCTAGTACAAGGAGACTAAAAGACTCACAAACTCTACCATAAATACCTCAAAAATCACCCCACCACTACAACTCAAAGTTTAAAACACGCATTTTACCATCACCAAAACTGATACCACGGGAGAAGAATTAGTTCTTGGTCCAAACAACTATATAACCCAATCAGGTAATTTGAGTCCGGCCAACTCTTTTCCTTCTGCAGGCTCCTCCCTTTCTTTTTTAGATTCCCGACCATACAATGCCAATTTTGCATTGATACCTCATTTACAAGTCCAAAAACTCTGAAGATTACTAAATTCTTCAACCATGTTACAACAAATTCACAAAACCTACCATGTAACTGAATACCACTAGACAAAAGAAAAGGAAAGACAGACTGTAGAGGAAAGAATAGGGGGAACCACAGAAGGTCTCACCCAGTATGGTTACAAAATATAAAAAAAAAAAAAAAATTGTCCTTTCATATCTTGGAAAGACAATAAATCGAAACTTTTATCTAAGAGGTTATCATTTTGTACCGTTTCTCTCCCTAATGGTTTTGAAGTTTTTTTTTAGATTTAAATAATTTTGTGAGGTAACTCTCACTCTGCATTTTATTTTAATGGGTAAAAAGAAATTAGTGAAACTAATTGTGATGAACAATTACACAGTAAACAGTGAGGTCCCTGTTCTTTCCAAACCTACTTGTACGACCCGAACTAAACGACGGCGCACAACTGGGCGGCGTTCCCTATACTGGTACAAGTGAAACTGACAAACAAATAAGGTAGAGACAGTATGAAATAACAAAGGGTAACCTGGGAAGTACACGGAGGGAGAGGCAGGGAAATTGTGCCGCGGACAAGTCCGGGCGCAAAAGGTGGAGTCAGGCAGGCAGGGTCAAACAGGGAGAGTGCGGAAAAAACAAAAGTCAGAAGGCAAAGAAAAGTCAGGAGTCCAGCCAAGGTCAAGTCACAAGAAGTTAAAAAGCAAGTCGCTCAGGGGAGTCTGAATCAAGGTAAAGCACCAGGCAAGGAAACTCTAATTACAGACAAAGGACAACTATCCCAGGCTGAACTAAATAAGGAGAGGGCGGGAGCTCAGGAATATCAGCCAGGCTTTGATTGGCCTGACACTCCTGAGCTCCTATTGGCTGCAGATTGCCTCAGTCTGCCAGGCCGGCGACGCCCGAGTGTGTAACTCTCGATGTCCTGGAGACCAAGGGAGCTGCAAGCAGAGAGTACGTGACACTAAGGGGGGATTCACACGAACGTGTATTGGGTCCGTGCGGGCTGCGTGGTTTTCACGCGCCACGCACAGACCAATACAAGTCTATGGGGCAGTACAGACAGTCCGTGCTTTTTGCGCAGCGTTTGTCCGCTGCGCAAAAAGCGTGACATGCTCAATATCTCCGCGTATTTCGCGCATCACGCACCCATTGAAGTGAATGGGTGCGTGAAAACCACGCAGGTCGCACGGAAGCACTTCCGTGCGAACCGACTGTTTCGCGCACCAGCTGTCAAAAGGATGAATGTAAACAGAAAAGCACCACGTGCTTTTCTGTTTCCAAACATCCGAACGGAGTGTCTTTGAGATGAGCGAACCCGGAAAACCGAACCGAACTTCACCGGGTTCGGCCAAACTCGTTTTGGCCAAACCCGGCAAAAAAATTTCCGGTACGCGACGTCAGGAGATAGTCACTGTCCAGGGTGCTGAAAGAGTTAAACTGTTTCAGCACCCTGGACAGTGACTTCCGATCCCAATATACATGAACGTGTAAAAAAAAAAAGAAGTTCTGACTTACCGATAACTCCCGGCTTCTTCCTCCAGTCTGACCTCCCGGGATGACAATTCAGTCCAAGTGACAGCTCCAGCCAATCACAGGCCAAGCACAGGCTGCAGTGGTCACATGGACTGCCGCGTCATCCAGGGAGGTGGGGCCCGATGTCAAGAGAGGCGCGTCACCAAGGACGCGTCACCAAGGCAACGGCCGGGAGGGACGTTCTCGGTAAGTACGAACTTTTTCTTTTTTTTAACAGGTTTCTCGATATTGTGATCGGCATTCACTGTTGAGGGTGCTGAAAGAGTTACTGCTGATCAGTTAACTCTTTCAGCACCCTGGACAGTGACAGACGTCGACTAGACTCATCTCTATGATGGTGGCTGCACGAAAATCACGCAGCCGCGCATCATACATGGATGACACACGCAGCTGTCAAGTGTTTTTTGCGCGCGCAAAACGCCGCGTTTCCTGCGCGAGAAAAAATGCAACGTTCGTCTGAATCAGCCCTAATGTTGTATGCTCTTGTTGATTGTTCTGCTGGGATTGTTAGTTCTGCAGATTGTATTTCTCGGGAGGGGTCTGAACTCAGTGGTGATCCCACCGTTTCATCTGGTATTGATTCCTGCCATGTGAATGTCAAACCCAACTCTTCATTTTATGCCTTAAACCATAGGGGCAATTTTATTGATACTTTTAAATCCATAGTTCTCAATGAATTCAGAAGTTAGGACCACATTGATGCAAACAACCACCTTTTCAAACAACAGGTACGTCAGGATAATCTGTCAGTCTAAGAAAAAAGAGCCATAAAAACTTTACGGTCCAATCATCAAATTCGACAGATAAGGGTGGTAGGACAGTAATACTGGATTGGTCAGCCTATGTTCGGTAAGCGATCCGTATTCTATTAGACACTAAATATTAAATGTCGTTACAATCTGATATTCAGTACCTGTCGCTACATAATGCCCTTGTCCAAGAAGCAATTGTTGCCAATCTTCTGAATAAGAGGGAAAAACAGGTTTTGATGATTAAGGAATATAAATTACCCATATTTAATTATCTATCAAAGATACATAAAAATCTCACTAACCCTCTTGGACGTCCCATCATATCGGGAGTGGGTTCAATCACATGCAACTTGTCACATTACACAGATTTATATTTACAAGAGTATGTACAAGGTTTACCATCTTACCTTCACGATGCTACTAAACTAATTAGTAAATTGCATTCGAAAAAGTTTTCTACACATTTTTCTTTTTTAAGCCTAAATTACATAGTTACATAGGTTGAAAAAGACACAGGTACATCAAGTCCAACCTTTCTGAATAAATTACACTTCATTCATTGCTTAATTATAACCCTCAACCCACAATTATATTCCTTCTATATTGTCCTTTCAGTTTGTGAACATTTGAATGTACCTGAGGAAAGGGTCGGATCAACTTTGAAAGGCGCTGTACGTTCATTAAATCATCTTTTAGTATTCATTCAAATTTTTCTCATTCTGTTGGCGCCGGTATATCCTGTGTATTTCTTTTGTTTGGTGTCATATTGGTAAAGATCTTGGGATTGAGGTCTATAATGCGGAGCAGCAACCACACTACTCGGAGGGCCGAGGATATTCCTACATACGCATCCCAGCTTTGTGCCTGCTGTTTAGCACAACTCTGGTGAGTGTGGCTTGGTCTGCTCAGTGGATTTTCATACCCTTCTCTTTTTTACTGCACTATGGAAGCAGGGCCGGCCTTAGGTTGGATGGCGCCCTGTGTGGGACTCTCTATTGCTGACTTCCACAAATACAGGCAAATATACACGCACACACATACATACATACATACATACATACATACATACACACACACACAGGAGGCATGTTTACATACACACGCACACACACACACACACACACACACACACACACACACACACACACACACACACGAGGCATGTATACATATACACACACACACACACACACACACAGGAGGCATGTATATATATGCAAATAAGAAAGTAGAGAGACTGCAGCAAACGTGGTTATCAAAGTATCAAAAAGGGTCTTTTATTTCACCATAATAAATAGCGACGTTTCGATCCAGGTGTGGGTCCTTTTCAAGCAATGAATAAAGTGCTTATGTGTGGTATATATAGGTGAAATGACATCTCAGCAGTGATTACATATGTAAATGCACGTGCAAAACTATTTAGACAAATGTGCCAAATACATCAATAAATATACATTCATGTACAAATAGAATCACTTACAAGACCCTGGTAGATGGATAACCGGACTGTTAAATCAAGCAAAAGGCTAGATCTCATGCAACTTAATTTTGGTATAACAGCGTTCGACCATTCCTACTGCCCAGGCGCAGGATTTAGTACACGTCATGACAGCATCGCCGTCACTTAGTTACCACACTCACGTGATCGCAAACTACGTGTCGCGTCATCAAGTGCTGATCCCATGGTTACACGCTTCAAACATTCAGTAAGTAGCGTGATAATTCCTATTTGCGTGCAAGCATATCCTCTCCATAATGCATTATATGTATATATGTAATCATATACTGTGTGTTATATGTCATATATTAGAATTTATAGATTTTTGGACGTCATATATTTCTATATATTCTATTTTTATGCATTTCAAGGAGGCATATTGCTTACAATCTTATATCCTACAACTTTGGACATCAATAGTCATTCAGCGATTGCGCAAAACAGGACATACGCAAAAAATTAAACCCACATAAATCCCACCCGTAGCACCTTCAAAGCCATCTAACAGGCAGCTCACAAGGTAATACCCGAAGGGGATTTATAGAAGGGTTCCACCAAATAAGTGGAACCCCAAATTGGGAAAGATGCATTAGCATCATGATCTCTATGGGAAACGACCCTATACTAATGGGTCAACACCAACTGAGAGGGCATCAAAGAGATATTATTATACCCAATAGAATTATACATATACCTCCAAAAACTATACAGGGAAAATATTTTATTTTATTATAAGCAATGACATTAGGGGAAAATATGTATGGCAGAGGGATATTGAACAACAAAAATAGATATACTGTATTAAATTAGTCCGGATTTCCCTCTTCACAGGGTTTTCAAAATCCCAGCGTGTGTATATAATCTAAAAAGAAGAAAGAATAACAATAGGCACTTAAATTTAAAAGAAACCCCACAGCAATATGGTGGGGGGTGATAGGGAAGCCATGCTGAAAAGGTTGGAGTTACGTTGGATTTATGAGCTGTATTGTCTAGAACCAAGAGGCCTGAATCGGGAATTTAAAATTGTCTCTCTCTTCTAACTCTACTCTTTTATATGTGTTTATACCATATTGCTGTGGGTTTTCTATTAAATGTAAGTGCCTAGAATTTGACGTTTTGTACCTAACAGTCATATTGATCTGTTATGATGTTTTTATGACTTTATTGTTATTGTTAGTATTTTGTAATAAAAAAAATTTTCTTTCTGCTTTTTAGATTATATACACACGCTGGGATTTTTAAACCCTGTGAAGATGGAATTCCGGACTAATTTAATACAGTGTATCTCTTTTTGCTGTTTAATATCTCTCTGCCATACGTATTTTCTCCTAATGTCATTGATTATAATAAAATAAAATATTTTCCCTGTATAGTTTTTTTTAGGTATATATATAATTCTATTGGGTATAATAATATCTCTCTTTGATGCCCTCTCAGTTGGTGTTGACCCATTACTATAGGGTCGTTTCCCACAGAGATCATGATGCTAATGCATCTTTCCCAATTTTGGGGTTCCACTTATTTGGTGACACCCCTTCTATAAATCCCCTTCGGGTATTACCTTGTGAACTGCCTGTTAGATGGCTTTGAAGGTGCTACGGGTGGGATTTATGTGGGTTTCATTCTTTGCGTATGTCCTGTTTTGGGCAATCGCTGAATGACTCTATTGATGTCCAAAGTTGTAGGATATAAGAATGTAATCGATATGCCTCCTTAAAATGCATAAAAATTTAATATATAGAAATATATAACATCCAAAAATCTATAAAATCTAATATATGACATTTAATACACAGTATATGATTACATATTTACATATAATGCATTTTGGAGAGGATATGTTGGCACGCAAATAGGAATTATCACGCTACTTACTGAATGTTTGAAGCGTGTAACCATGGGATCAGCACTTGATGACGTGACACGTAGTTTGCGATCACGTGAGTGTGGTAACTAAGTGACGTCAATGCTGTCATGACATACTAAATCCTGCACATGGGCAGTAGGAATGGTCGAACGCCGTTATACCAAAATAAAGTTGCATGAGATCTAGCCTTTTGGTTGATATAACAGTCCGGTTATCCATCTACCAGGGTATTGTAAGTGATTCTATTTGTACATTTATGTATATTTATTGATGTATTTGGCACATTTGTCTAAACTGTTTTGCACGTGCATTTGCATATGTAATCACTGCTGAGATGTCATTTCACCTATATAAACCACACATAAGCACTTTATTCATTGCTTGAGAAAGACCCACACCTGGGTCGAAATGTCGCTATTTATCATGGTGAAATAAAAGACACCTTTTTGATACTTTGATAACAACATGTGTTGCGGTCTCTCTACTTTCTTGTGTCTATTTTGGAGTTGAACTGGCTACGACTCGACACTGCTTGCACTGGATGAAAAAATGTTCTCCTAATATAACGTTCCTTGTGAGTGTTTACTGGGACTGTGATGTGCTGCTGATCTCTTTTTATATACACATATACGCACGCGCACGCGCACACACACTACAGATAATGTAGATGTTACTTGCAGTCCTATGTAACACCACAAATAACACACAGTGATAAACACACATACACATAGAAAAATATACAAATACACAGAGACATGTATACATATACAGGCAAATATATAGATACACACATACTGGAACATATACACACAGACATATGTACACAGAATGGAACTTACCATCTCTCCTTGCTGCACAGGTTTCTTGCAGGACTGGCTGTGGGCGGAACTTCTTCCTCTGCTCTGTCTTTGCTTCCTCAGTGTGTGTAACGAGGAGCAGAGAATATAGAGTTCACATGGCCTGCACAGTGGCACTGGCGCCCCCTACATGCTGGGAGGCGGCAGCGCCCTGTGAACTCGCACATGTTGCACACCCCTAAGGCTGGCCCTGTATGGAGCGCTTTTTGTATTAATTTTTTTTAATATCAAAAAGCAGCTTGGGTTCAGGCATTGGCATTTTAAATCTTAGGAAATAAACACAAATATTTCTTAACATTTTGCCTTGCTCTACACGAGGGGGGAAAAATTACAATAAAAAAGATAGCAAAAGTTTTCATTTTTGCCTTTTTGGCATACGTTTGGCCAATATAAGGTCTTATTTACACAAATGTATTTCTCTTTCGTGTATTGTCCAGTTTACAGTATACTGACCCATACAAGTCAATGGGGCTATTCACTCATCTGTTTGTCAGTTGTAAAACAAACTTACAGTATTCTCTATTCTAGTCCTTTTGTGGATTAGAATTTCCTATTGAAGAGTCTATGGATGCGTGATAAAAACGGTGTGCTAATGCATGCTAAGCCGGAGCTGGCCCCAACTGACATCTGGTAACTGGAGGAACACTTTTTACTTTTTTGTAGTAAGGACATGTACCAAGGTATGATCTGCTTCTCCAAACAGTTAATATTTAACTTAGCTATATGCATCAGCACAACGGGTAAAACAATGTTCCATGATGTTCTCCCTTCTTTGTTGACTCGAGCTAGCGGACAATACTTTGGCAGCACCATCCGTATAATGCAAAGATTAAAATTACCTAAACAAATTTCATTTTAAAAATGTTCTCACTTAAACAAACCTTTTTGGATTTTTCTCATTACCAAAATCTCTTTGGTGCAGAATTGCTTTTGCTTTTGAAATATTTTGATCTTGGCGTTCAATCTGCATACCTGCAGCTCTTACCCTAAATAAAAAAAAAATCATAATAGTTACTTTTTTAACCTGTGCTGTGCTTGGGCAGTTCATCTTTGCTTTAACAGGTTTTTTCCTGAAAGAGGGATTTAAGGGCTATTGAAACCGTTGGTGCCTTTTTTTTTAAAATGATACTCCCTTTTGTAATATGCTTTAAAAAAAAAAAAAGTTGCTCCTTTTTAGCGCTGCATCTTCTATATATCCTCTATACATAGAAGCTGCAGAACGCCAGTGTTAGCCGAATCTGTCAGTCTGACAGCAGCTCCTGTGAGCCTTTGACATCACCATTGAAGTCTAAGGGACAACACCCTACTTAAAAAAAGTCAGACTAAAAAAAAAACATGAAAACATACCAGTGTATCTAGGCCTCCTATTTTATTACATTTTATTATAACATCAATTAAGCATAGTTCCCTCCTCAAATATCTACAGGGCTTAATAAAGGTTTCCAAGGAACAGGTCGGATACAGGTCGGGGATTAGATAGGTTAGATTAGTTAGCACTAGGGATTACTAGGGTGTCTTGAGTCTATCTTTCTTTGGTCACCCTGGTTAAGTACTACTTTGTTTACATTACTAATGCTCCTTTACAGTCTGTGAATACATGTATGTGTCACGAAGCGGGTTAGTGGACCCACTAGGCCGTACCGCCGCAGCGGGGAGGCAGCTGGCCAAACAACAGGACACCCCAGAAATACAATGTCCCGCACAAGGGTACCAGAATAATCCAGATGGTGGCCGCAGCTCTGGCACAGATGAGATGGGTGCAGCAGATGGCGCCAAACATGGCGGATGACACAGGAGCCTCAAGTTGCACCAGACATGGCGGATTCCTCCGGACGTGGCAGATAACACAGGACGTGGCGGATTCCTCTGAACGAGGCAGATTCCTCTGGACGTGGCAGATGACACAGGACGTGGTGGATTCCTCCAGACATGGCAGATGACACAGGACGTGGCGGATTCCTCCAGATGTGGCAGATGACACAGGACGTGGCGGATTCCTCCAGATGTGGCAGATGACACAGGACATGGCAGATTCCTCTGTACGTGGCAGATGACAGGATGTGGCAGATTCCTCTGGACGTGGCAGATGACACAGGACGTGGCAGATTCCTCTGGACGTGGCAGATGACACAGGACGTGGCACGACTTGATACTAGGGCAAAGCACGGGAAACAGGAACGGGGAACAAGGTACGGGTAACAACAGGAACGGGAAACACTAAGGGACCATTTGCAGGAGAGACTGGGAAAACTAACAACACTCAGGCATCGACCTAGGGGGCTGGAACCCTCTTATAGCCCAGGGTACTCACGGGTCAAAGGTCGTTCAAGATGTCCGGTGCGAACGCTGCCCCTTTAAGAGCGGGGACGAGCGTGCGGGGTGAGTGGATGCAAGCGCTGGCGTCTCCTGAGGAGGAGGCTGGGGCCAGCGCTTGCCGACTCGTGGCTGCGGCTGTCAGCGGGAGGCAGGAGCTGACAGCCCGCAGCCACAGACATTACAGTATCCCCCCTCTTACGCCCCCTCTTCTTGGGACTGGAGCGAGAGAGAAACTTCTTTAGAAGAGTAGGGGCATTGAGGTTCTCCTCTGGCTCCCAGGACCTCTCTTTGGGACCAAACCCCCTCCAATCCACCAAATAAAAGGTCTTTCCTCTCACTCTCTTGATGTCCAAGATCTCCTTGACCTCAAAGATGTCCGAGGAGCCGCTGGGAGCAACCGCAGGGCTGGGAGTCTTGGAATAGCGGTTTAGGATCACAGGCTTCAGGAGGGAGACATGGAAGGAGTTGGGAATCCTGAGGGTAGGAGGCAGCCGAAGCTTGTAGGCGACAGGGTTTATCTGCTGCAGGACCTCGAATGGTCCAAGGAACCTAGGAGCGAACTTGTATGAGGGCACCTTCAAGCGAATGTTCCGAGAGGACAGTCAGACTTTAGTCCCCGGAAGCTACTGAGACGGCTCTCTTCTCTTAGTATCTGCCTTTCACTTCATGCGATCTACTGCCAGCAAAATAGAGGACCAGGTCTGTTGCCAGATTTGCAGGAAGTCCCCATATGCAGAGTCAGCAGCGGGAACCTGAGATGAAGTCGACACAGAAAGAGGGACTCTGGGATGTTGACTGTACACGATGTGAAATGGAGTGGAAGTGGTGGACTCACTTGTGTGGTTGTTGTAAGAAAATTCGGCCCATGGTAGAAGTTGTACCCAGTTATCGTGCTGTGAAGAGATGAAGTGGCGGAGATAATTCTCCATGATCTGGTTGATCCTCTCAACTTGCCCATTGGACTGGGGGTGATAGGGAGAGGAAAAGTCCAATCTCACATCCAGGAGTTTACAGAGGGCTCTCCAGAACCTTGAGGTAAACTGAACCCCCTGGTCGGACACAATGTGAAGAGGCAAGCCATGCAAGCGGAAGATGTGCTGAATGAAGAGACTTCCCAGACGAGGAGCAGAAGGTAGGCCGGTCAGCGGGATAAAATGAGCCATCTTAGAGAACCGGTCCACCACCACCCAGACAGTGTTACATCCTGCTGAGGGGGGGGGGGGGGTCTGTGACGAAGTCCATCGCAATGTGCTGCCAGGGGGAATTGGGTACAGGCAGAGGTTGAAGCAGACCGGCAGGCTTGGAGTGAGTCACTTTGTTAGAGGCACACACCGTGCAAGAAGAGACAAAGTCCAGAACATCCTTAGGTAGCGTGGACCACCAAAAGTGACGAGCAATCAGGTCTCGGGTTTTACGGGCGTGCCCAGCAAGTTTAGAACTATGTCCCCAGCGGAGAATTCTTCTCCTGTCTGCCAACCGAACAAAAGTCCTCCCAGGAGGGATGTCTCTAACCTGCAGAGGATTAGCAGTGACAATGCAGGACGGGTCTATGATGGTCTGAAGGGACTCCACCGTGTCTTCTGTCTCAAACGATCTGGACAGGGCATCGGCCCTCACATTCTTGTCCGCGGGACGGTAGTGGAGCACAAACAGAAAACGGGTGAAGAACAGCGACCACCTGGCTTGACGAGGATTAAGTCTTTGAGCGGACTGAAGGTAAGTGAGGTTCTTGTGGTCGGTGAAGATCAGGATGGGGTGAGCAGCGCCCTCCAGAAGATGTCTCCACTCCTCCAGAGCCAATTTGATGGCCAGCAGCTCCCAATCTCCAATGGAGTAATTGCGCTCTGCAGAAGAAAACAGTCTAGAGTAGTAGCCACATATTACTGCCTTTCCTTTGGAGCTCCTCTGGAACAGAAGTGCACATGCACCGACAGAGGAAGCGTCCACTTCTAGTGAGAACTGCCGAGATACGTCAGGATGATGGAGGATCGAGGCTGAAGTGAAGGCACTCTTCAGGCTATTAAATGCAGACTATGCTTCTGGAGTCCACACTTTGGCGTTCACACCCTTCTTGGTAAGGGTCGAGATGGGAGATGTCAGAGAAGAGAAGTTAGGAATAAACTGACGGTAGAAATTGGCGAATCCCAGGAACCGCTGTATGGCCCTTAGGCCTTGGGGACGTGGCCACTCCAGGACAGCCTTCACTTTCTCAGGATCCATCTTGAGGCCTTGATCCGAGATGATGTAGCCCAGAAAGGGCAGAGAACTCTTCTCAAAAACGCACTTCTCCAGCTTGGCGTATAAATGATTCTCCCTCAATCGTAGTAGAACCTGACGGACATGACTCCGATGAGTGGTCTGATCTGGGGAGAAAATAAAAATATCATCGAGATAAACTACAACACAGACATAGATTAAATCTCGGAAGATGTCGTTAACGAACTCCTGAAACACTGCGGGAGCGTTACACAGTCCGAAGGGCATCACCAGGTATTCGTAGTGCCCGTCCCGGGTGTTAAATGCTGTCTTCCATTCATCACCCTGGCGAATCCGGACTAGATTGTAAGCCCCACGCAGGTCTAGCTTAGAAAAAATTTTGGCCCCTTGTTTGCGATCAAATAGATCAGAGATGAGTGGCAACGGGTATTTGTTCTTGACTGTGATCAGGTTGAGGCCCCTGTAGTCAATGCAGGGACGAAGGGATCCATCCTTCTTTTTAACAAAGAAGAATCAAGCCCCAGCCGGGGAGGAAGATTTTCGTATAAAACCCCTCTCCAGGTTCTCCTTGATATAGGCCGACATGGATAGAGACTCAGGCAAGGAGAGAGGATATACCTGTCCACGGGGAAGAGAGGCATTAGGAACCAGTTCAATGGGGCAGTCATAGGTGCGATGTGGAGGCAGCGTCTCAGCCTCCTTTTTGCTGAAAACATCTGCATACTGAGCAAAATGGGGAGGCAGTCCCGACAGCGACTGAGGCAGAGAAGGCTTGACACGATGGATCTGCAACAGACAACGACCATGGCACTTGAAGCCCCATTGGAGAACTTCTCCAGAATTCCAGTCCAGGACTGGGGCATGTAGTCGAAGCCAAGGCAGGCCCAGCAGAACAGGATTGATGGCCTTGGGCAAAACAAGGAACAAAATAAATTCAGAATGAAGTACTCCAACCTGGAGCTTCAACGGCTTGGTTTTAGAGATAATGGGATCAGGCAGAGGCAGTCCATTAACTGAGGCAACAGCCAAAGATGTCTCCAGGGGAACTGTGGGCAGCTGAAGATGATCCACAAGCTCTTTCTGGATGATATTTGCAGCAGAGCCAGAGTCAAGATAGGCAGAGACTTGATGCGTCCTGTCGCCGGATACCAGGATCACAGGAATAGTCAATTTGGAAGTGAATCCTCTGTTAGATTCCGTTCCACCTAGGGTTGTCTCTCCAACCAATCCTAGGCAATGGGGTCTCTCCGGCCTCTGGGGGCACAGACGCACAATATGGCCTCCATGGCCGCAATACAAACAAAGTCCAGAAGTGCGTCTGCGTTGTTTCTCCTGGGTAGACAATTTAACATAATTACTCTGCATCGGGTCCTCTGGTGGGACGACTGAGGAGGATTGCGGGACAGTAGAATCCAGCCTGGGAAGTTCTCTCCCCCGGAGAACCTCTTGGGAACGTTCCCGGATCCTCATGTCGACACGGGAGTCGAGTAGGATAAGATCGTCCAGGGTAGATGGCAGATCGCGAGCAGCCAGCTCGTCCTTGATCCCTGAAGACAGTCCCTGCCAGAATGTAGCCACCAAAGCCTCGCTGTTCCAGGTCAATTCAGCAGCCAGGATACGGAACTGAAAGGCATACTCGCCCACGGAGAGGTCTCCCTGGTGTAGGGTCAGCAAGAATGCAGCAGCCGAAGAAACTCTCCCAGGCTCCTCAAAGATTGAGCGGAAGGTCTGTAAGAAGCACTGCAAGTCCTGGGTCTCTGGTCCCTGATGTTCCCACAGAGGATTGGCCCATGCCAGGGCTCTGCCGGTAAGGAGAGAGATGATGAAGGCGATCCTGACGTCATCCAAACAGAAGGACCTGGCATGTAGTCTGAAATGGATCAGGCACTGATTCAAAAATCCCCAGCAGGACCTCGGATCTCCGTCATAGCGTGGAGGTAGCGGCAAGAAACACAGGGGGTTGGTACCGGTACAGACAGGAAGTGTAGCAGGCGGAACCGCAGGAACGGGTGCGGTGATGACTGGCGTTGGAGCAAGCAGCTGATGGGCTATGGCGTTCACCGACAGGAGGAGCTGGTCTTGTCGTGACTGGAGATCCTCCATCTCAGCCAGCATGGCTTGTGTAGTCAACGTCTCAGGTTGACCAGCGGGGTCCATGGCCTGAGCGTACTGTCACAAAGCGGGTTAGTGGACCCACTAGGCCGTATCGCCGCAGCAGGTAGGCAGCTGGCCAAACAACAGGACACCCCAGAAATACAATTTCCCGCACAAGGGTACCTGAATAGTCCAGATGGTGGCCGCAGCTCTGGCACAGATGAGATGGGTGCAGCAGATAGCACCAAACGTGGTGGATGACACAGGAGCCGCAAGTTGCGCCAGACGTGGTGGATTCCTCCGGACGTGGCAGATAACACAGGACTTGGCGGATTCCTCCGGACGAGGCAGATTCCTCTGGACGTGGCAGATGACACAGGACGTGGCGGATTCCTCCAGACGTGGCAGATGACACAGGACGTGGCGGATTCCTCCAGACGTGGTTGATTCCTCTGGAGGTGGCAGATTCCTCTGGACGAGGCACGACTTGATACTAGGGCACGGGAAACAGGAACGGGGAACAAGGTACGGGTAACAACAGGAACGGGAAACACTAAGGGACCTGTAAAGGATCTGCCAGGCACAGCGGGGTTAACTCCCAGAACTAATCAGTCAGCACCTGAGAATACATCCCTGAGACTGACTCCTGCTTCCACCATTCAGGCTGGCAGGCTTAGGAGTGGGAGAGCCTATCGTAACCTGGCCAGACTCAGCTAGCTCCCGCCCTCGGTCTATTTAAGCCTGCACTTCCTGTCCCTCGGTGCTTGTTATTGCTTGTGTTTCCCTCCTTGTGGTTTCCTGGCCCAGCTACAGCTCCTGCTATTTTTGATCCTGCTCCATACAGACCCTGGCTTACCGACTACTCCTCTGCTTCTACTGTGGGGACGACAAGCATCAAGTGAACAACTGTCCTAAGCGTAAGGTTGCAGCCAGAGAACTTCCGCGTCTAAGTGATCATCGGGGAGGTCACTTGGGCGCACAGGTATTTCCAGTAAATATGAAACGTACTAAGATCTTGCTTCCCTTTCAGGTCTCTTTTGGTGGTAGGTCTGCTACCGGCAGTGCCTTCGTGGATTCAGGGTCCTCTACTAATATCATGTCTGTGGAATTTGCTATGTCCCTTGCTATGCCTCTTATTGATTTGCCTAAACCTGTCCCGGTAGTGGGTATCGACGCCACTCCTCTTGCTAATGGTTATTTTACACAGCATACCCCTGTTTTTGAACTCCTTGTTGGCTCCATGCATTTGGAGCAATGCTCTGTACCGTTGATGCAGGGATTATCGTACGATTTGGTTCTAGGTCTTCCCTGGTTGCAGTTGCATAATCCTACGTTTGACTGGAATACTGGGGAGCTAACCAAATGGGGTAATGAATGTTGTACGTCATGTTTTTCTGTTAATTCTATTTCTCCCCCTAAGGAGGCGAATACGCTACCCGAGTTTGTTCAGGACTTCGCTGATGTTTTCTCTAGGGAGGCCTCCGAAGTGTTACCTCCTCATAGAGAATACGATTGCGCTATCGAATTGGTACCAGGAGCTAAGCTTCCTAAGGGTAGGATATTTAATCTTTCTTGTCCCGAACGTGAAGCTATGAGAGTGTATATCCAGGAATCCCTGGCCAAGGGTTACATTCGTCCCTCTTCTTCTCCGGTAGGTGCTGGCTTCTTCTTCGTGGGGAAGAAGGATGGTGGTCTTAGGCCATGCATTGACTACCGTGGCCTGAATAAGGTCACGGTAAGGAACCAGTATCCCCTTCCTTTGATTCCTGATCTCTTTAATCAGGTTCAGGGGGCCCAATGGTTTTCTAAATTGGATCTACGGGGGGCGTATAACCTTATTCGCATCAAAGAAGGGGATGAGTGGAAGACTGCGTTTAACACGCCCGAAGGCCATTTCGAATACCTCGTCATGCCCTTTGGGTTGTGTAATGCCCCTGCGGTCTTCCAGAATTTCATAAATGAGATTTTGAGAAATTACCTGGGGATTTTTCTGGTAGTGTACCTTGATGACATACTGGTGTTTTCCAAGGACTGGTCCTCCCACGTGGAGCATGTCAGGAAGGTGCTCCAGGTCCTTCGGGAAAATAAACTGTTTGCCAAAACCGAAAAATGTGTGTTTGGGGTACAGGAGATTCCATTTTTGGGTCAAATCCTCACTCCTCATGAATTCCGCATGGACCCCGCCAAGGTTCAGGCTGTGGCGGAATGGGTCCAACCTGCCTCCCTGAAGGCGTTACAGTGTTTTTTGGGGTTCGCTAATTATTACAGGAGATTTATTGCTAACTTCTCGGTCATCGCTAAGCCCCTTACGGACCTCACTCGCAAAGGTGCTGATCTCCTCCACTGGCCTCCTGAGGCTGTCCAGGCTTTTGAGGTCCTTAAGAAGTGCTTTGTCTCGGCCCCGGTGCTGGTTCAGCCCAACCAAATGGAGCCATTTATCGTGGAAGTTGACGCATCTGAGGTGGGAGTGGGGGCTGTCTTGTCCCAGGGTACCAGCTCCCTCACCCATCTCCGCCCCTGTGCCTACTTCTCCAGGAAGTTTTCGCCAACTGAAAGTAACTATGATATTGGCAACCGCGAACTCTTAGCCATTAAATGGGCATTTGAAGAGTGGCGCCACTTCCTGGAGGGGGCTAGGCACCAGGTAACGGTCCTTACCGACCACAAGAATCTGGTTTTCCTAGAATCTGCCCGGAGGCTAAACCCGAGACAAGCTCGATGGGCGTTATTTTTTACCAGATTCAATTTTTTGGTTACCTATAGGGCTGGGTCTAAAAATATTAAGGCTGATGCACTGTCGCGTAGCTTCATGGCCAGCCCTCCTTCGGAGGAAGATCCTGCTTGTATTTTGCCTCCAGGTATAATCATTTCCTCGATCGATTCTGATTTAGTCTCTGAAATTGCTGCTGATCAAGGTGCAGCTCCCGGGAACCTTCCTGAGAACAAGCTGTTTGTTCCCCTGTAATTCCGGCTAAGGGTACTTAGGGAAAATCATGACTCCGCACTATCTGGCCATCCAGGCATCCTGGGTACCAAACACCTCATTACCAGAAATTATTGGTGGCCTGGGTTGCCTAAAGACGTTAAGGCCTACGTCGCCGCTTGTGAGGTTTGTGCTAGGTCCAAGACTCCCAGGTCCCGACCAGCGGGCTTACTGCGTTCGTTGCCCATTCCCCAGAGACCTTGGACACATATCTCCATGGATTTTATCACCGATTTGCCTCCATCCCAAGGCAAGTCGGTGGTGTGGGTGGTGGTGGACCGCTTTAGTAAGATGTGCCACTTTGTGCCCCTCAAGAAACTACCCAACGCCAAAACGTTGGCTACCTTGTTTGTCAAACACATCCTGCGTCTCCATGGGGTCCCTGTCAATATTGTTTCGGACAGAGGGGTACAATTTGTTTCATTGTTTTGGAGAGCCTTCTGTATGAAGTTGGGGATTGATCTGTCCTTCTCCTCTGCCTTCCATCCTGAAACCAATGGCCAAACGGAGAGGACTAATCAATCTCTAGAACAATACTTAAGGTGTTTTGTCTCTGACTGTCAATTTGATTGGGTCTCTTTCATTCCCCTCGCCGAATTTTCCCTTAATAACCGGGTCAGTAACTCGTCAGGGGTCTCTCCTTTTTTTTGTAATTTTGGGTTTAATCCACGGTTCTCCTCCGTTTCACCTGGTAGTTCCAACAATCCTGAGGTAGAGGTCGTTCATCGGGAACTGTGCACAGTCTGGGCCCAGGTTCAGAAAAACCTAGAGGTGTCCCAGAGCGTACAAAAAACTCAGGCTGATAAAAAACGTTCTGCTAACCCCCTGTTTATGGTCGGGGATCTGGTGTGGTTGTCGTCTAGGAACTTGCGTCTCAAGGTTCCGTCCAAGAAGTTTGCTCCCCGGTTTATTGGGCCGTATAAGGTCATTGAGGTCCTCAATCCTGTCTCCTTCCGGCTGGAGTTACCCCCGTCTTTTCGGATACACGACGTGTTTCATGCCTCCCTCCTCAAACGCTGCTCCCCGTCCTTGGCTCCCTCGAGGAGACCTCCTGTTCCCATCCTCACCCCGGAGGGGGTGGAATTCGAGGTGGCCAGGATTGTGGACAGCAAGATGGTCCAAGGCTCCCTCCAGTACCTGGTTCATTGGAGAGGATACGGGCCCGAGGAGAAGACTTGGGTACCCGCCCGGGATGTTCACGCTGGGGTATTGGTCAGGAGGTTCCACCTGCGTTTCCCCAGTAAGCCAGGTCCACTTAGAAAGGGTCCGGTGGCCCCTCATAAAAGGGGGGGTACTGTAAAGGATCTGCCAGGCACAGCGGGGTTAACTCCCAGAACTAATCAGTCAGCACCTGAGAATACATCCCTGAGACTGACTCCTGCTTCCACCATTCAGGCTGGCAGGCTTAGGAGTGGGAGAGCCTATCGTAACCTGGCCAGACTCAGCTAGCTCCCGCCCTCGGTCTATTTAAGCCTGCACTTCCTGTCCCTCGGTGCTTGTTATTGCTTGTGTTTCCCTCCTTGTGGTTTCCTGGCCCAGCTACAGCTCCTGCTATTTTTGATCCTGCTCCATACAGACCCTGGCTTACCGACTACTCTTCTGCTTTTCGTTTTGTACCTCGCACACTCCTGGCTTGACTCGGCTCGTTCACCACTCTGGTTGCTCACGGTGTTGCCGTGGGCAACGGCCCCTTTTCCTTGCTTGTGTTCCTTGTATGTTTGTCGTGTTTGTCGTGCACTTACTGAGCGCAGGGACCGCCGCCCAGTTGTACCCCGTCGCCTAGGGCGGGTCGTTGCAAGTAGGCAGGGACAGAGTGGCGGGTAGATTAGGGCTCACTTGTCCGTCTCCCTACCCCCTGCAATTACAGGACGATTTGCAGGACAGACTGGGAAAACTAACAACACTCAGGCATCGAACTAGGGGGCTGGACCCCTCTTATAGCCCAGGGTACTCACGGGTCAAAGGTTGTTCAAGATGTCCGGTGCACGCGCTGCCCCTTTAAGAGCGGGGACGAGCGTGCGCGCGTATCCTGCGGGTTCCGGCGGAGGTGAGTGGATGCAAGCGCTGGCGTCTCCTGAGGAGGAGGCTGGGGCCAGCGCTTGCCGACTCGTGGCTGCAGCTGTCAGCGGGAGGCTGGAGCTGACAGCCCGCAGCCACGGACATTACATTATGGAGGATGTAATTGACTTTGAAGAATCAAAGCGACATCGACGGAGGATCTTTCTTTTTTTCCCACAACAAAGAGATACACGCCCGAGCTGCCATCACTAAAAAGCGGAGGAGAAAGCGTTTATAGGTTGTTGTGGAAGTCTCGCAGTGATGGAGGAGGAACAGCACTGGGCTCAGGTCCATTGTTACCTCAGTGATACAACTTTTTGCCCTTTCCTCCAGAATGGGAAAAAGTGCTGCATGACGAGAAAGCTTAGAGAAATGTACCTGCCGCATCGCCCATGGAAGGTTGTTTATAGTCGGAGGTACACTGTAAAGGATCTGCCAGGCACTACGTCTGTGGATACTCCCAGGTTAATCAATCGACACCTGAGGCCAGACCTCTTAGACTGACACCGGCTCCCACCAATCAGGGTGGCAGGCTCAGGAGTGGGAGAGCCTATCGCGGCCTGGTCAGTCGGAGTTAGCTCCGCCCCCTGTCCATTTATACCTGCCGTTTTCTCTTCCTCATTGCTTGTGATTCTTCTTGGTTTCCTGGCCCCACTGCTGCCTTGCTCCAGCCTGCTTCTGCCGTGCTTCAGCCTTGCTTCAGTTCCCGCTTATCCTGCTTCGCTCTGCCCCCGGCTTGCTTCCTGCTCCGTGCTCTGCGTTTGTATACTTCATTACATCCTGATCCTGACTGCTCGTTCACCACTCCGTTCCCTCACGGTGTTCCGTGGGCTACTGCCCCTTCCCTTGCTTGTTCCCTGTTTGTATCCCCTTGCACTTAGTCAGCGTAGGGACCGCCGCCAAGTTGTACCCCGTCGCCTAGGGCGGGTCGTTGCAAGTAGACAGGGACAGGGCGGTGGGTAGATTAGGGCTCACTTGTTCCCTTCACCTCCTTCCGCCATTACATAATCACAAGCCCATACCTAGTCTACCATTTCTCCTACGCTGACGCTATCATGGACCCCCTTGAGACCCTGACCCAGCAGATGCAGGGCCTCTCCCTACAGGTCCAGGCCCTGGCTCAGAGGGTCAACCAGTCTGACGCTGCCAAAGTAGTACCCCTCACCTCACCTCAAGAACCTGACCTCAATTTACCTGACCGGTTCTCAGGGGACCGTAAGACTTTTCTCTCCATCCGGGAGAGTTGCAGACTTTACTTCCGTCTAAAACCTCACTCCTCAGGTTCCGAGAACCAGCGGGTGGGAATCATTATATCCCGACTCCAGGAAGGGCCCCAAGAGTGGGCCTTCTCCTTGGCTCCTGACGCCCCTGAACTTTCCTCCATTGATCGTTTTTTCTCTGCCCTCGGACTCATTTACGGCAAGACTGACAGGACTGCCTTAGCCGAGAGTCAGCTGGTGACCTTACGTCAGGGTAGGAGACCTGTTGAGGAATACTGTTCTGATTTTAGAAAGTGGTGCGTAGCTTCTCGGTGGAACGACCCGGCCCTAAGGTGCCAGTTTAGGTTAGGATTATCTGACGCCCTGAAGGATCTGCTTGTTAGCTACCCCTCTTCTGACTCCCTAGACCAGGTTATGGCCCTAGCAGTACGACTTGACCGACGTCTCAGGGAACGTCAGCTTGAACGTTTCAGTGTTTTCCCCTCTGACTTCCCTGCGATCCCCCCCGAGGTCCCGTCTCCTCGCTCTTCCACGGAAGACTCGGAGGTACCTATGCAACTCGGGGCCTCCATGTCCCCTCGACAACGTAGAGAGTTCCGCAGGAAGAATGGTCTCTGCTTCTATTGTGGGGATGACAAGCATCAACTGAACACCTGTCCCAGGCGCAAGAATAAGCAGCCTGAAAACTTCCGCGCCTAAGTGATCATCGGGGAGGTCACTTGGGCGCACAGGTATTTCCCGTTAATATGAAACGCAATAAAATTTTGCTTCCCTTTCAGGTCTCGTTTGCTGGTCGGTCTGCCACTGGCAGTGCCTTCGTGGATTCTGGCTCATCTGCTAATATCATGTCTGTGGAATTTGCTATGTCTCTTAAAATGCCTTTTATTGATTTGCCTTATCCTGTCCCGGTAGTGGGTATCGACTCCACTCCTCTTGCTAATGGTTATTTTATGCCGCATACTCCTGTTTTTGAACTCCTTGTTGGCTCCATGCATTTGGAGCAGTGCTCTGTACTGGTGATGCAGGGATTATCGTCCGATCTGGTATTAGGTCTTCCCTGGTTGCAGCTGCATAATCCCACGTTTAATTGGAATACTGGGGATCTCACCAAATGGGGTAGTGAATGCCTGACGTCATGTCTTTCGGTTAACTCTATTTCTCCCCGTGAGGAGGTAAACATGCTACCTGAGTTTGTTCAGGACTTCGCTGATGTTTTTTCTAAGGAGGCCTCCGAGGTGTTGCCCCCTCATAGAGATTACGATTGCGCCATCGATTTGGTACCAGGTGCTAAGCTTCCTAAGGGTAGGATATTTAATCTTTCATGTCCTGAACGTGAAGCCATGAGGGAGTATATCCAAGAATGCCTGGCCAAGGGTTTCATTCGCCCCTCGACTTCTCCTGTAGGTGCTGGCTTCTTCTTCGTGGGGAAGAAGGATGGTGGTCTTAGGCCGTGCATTGACTATCGGAACTTGAATAAGGTCACAGTAAGGAACCAGTATCCCCTTCCTTTGATTCCTGATCTTTTTAATCAGGTTCAGGGGGCCCAATGGTTCTCTAAGTTCGATCTACGGGGGGCGTATAACCTTATCCGCATCAAAGAGGGGGATGAGTGGAAGACTGCGTTCAACACGCCCGAAGGTCATTTCGAATACCTGGTCATGCCCTTTGGGTTGTGTAATGCCCCTGCTGTCTTCCAGAATTTTATTAATGAAATTCTGAGAGATTACCTGGGAAATTTTCTTGTAGTGTACCTTGATGACATACTGGTGTTTTCCAAGGACTGGTCCTCCCACGTGGAGCATGTCAGGAAGGTCCTTCGGGAAAATAATCTGTTTGCGAAAACCGAAAAATGTGTGTTTGGGGTACAGGAGATACCATTTTTGGGTCAAATCCTCACTCCTCATGAATTCCGCATGGACCCTGCCAAGGTTCAGGCTGTGGCGAAATGGGTCCAACCTGCCTCCCTGAAGGCGCTACAGTGTTTTTTGGGGTTCGCTAACTATTACAGGAGATTTATTGCCAACTTCTCGGTCGTCGCTAAGCCTCTTACGGACCTCACTCGCAAGGGTGCTGATGTCCTCCACTGGCCTCCTGAGGCCGTCCAGGCTTTTGAGACCCTCAAGAAGTGCTTTATCTCGGCCCCCGTGCTGGTTCAGCCCAACCAAAGGGAGCCATTTATTGTGGAGGTTGACGCGTCCGAGGTGGGAGTGGGGGCCGTCTTGTCCCAGGGTACCAGCTCCCTCACCCATCTCTGCCCCTGTGCTTACTTCTCTAGGAAGTTTTCGCACACGGAGAGTAACTATGATATTGGCAACCGCGAACTTTTAGCCATTAAATGGGCTTTTGAAGAGTGGCGTCACTTCCTGGAGGGGGCCAGACACCAGGTAATGGTCCTTACTGACCACAAGAATCTGGTTTTCCTAGAATCTGCCCGGAGGCTTAATCCTAGACAAGCTCGATGGGCGCTATTCTTTACCAGATTTAACTTCTTGGTTACCTATAGGGCTGGGTCCAAAAATATTAAGGCTGATGCACTGTCACGTAGTTTCATGGCCAATCCTCCTTCTGAGAAGGATCCTGCTTGTATTTTACCCCCTGGTATAATCGTTTCTGCCACTGATTCTGATTTAGCCTCTGACATTGCGGCTGATCAAGGTTCAGCTCCCGGGAACCTCCCTGGGGACAAGCTGTTTGTCCCCCTGCAATACCGGCTAAGGGTACTCAGGGAAAACCATGACTCCGCACTATCTGGTCATCCTGGCATCTTGGGTACCAAACACCTCATTACCAGAAACTATTGGTGGCCTGGGTTGCCTAAGGACGTTAGGGCTTACGTCGCCGCTTGTGAGGTTTGTGCTAGGTCCAAGACCCCTAGGTCCCGACCTGCGGGCTTACTACGTTCTTTGCCCATTCCCCAGAGACCTTGGACCCATATCTCCATGGATTTTATCACCGATTTGCCTCCATCTCAGGGCAAGTCGGTGGTGTGGGTGGTAGTAGACCGCTTCAGCAAGATGTGCCACTTTGTGCCCCTTAAGAAACTACCTAATGCCAAGACGTTAGCTTCTTTGTTTGTTAAACACATTCTGCGTCTCCATGGGGCCCCAGTCAATATCGTTTCTGACAGAGGGGTACAATTTGTTTCCTTATTTTGGAGAGCTTTTTGTAAAAAGTTGGAGATTGATCTGTCCTTCTCCTCCGCCTTCCATCCCGAAACTAATGGCCAAACGGAAAGAACTAATCAATCCCTGGAACAATATTTAAGGTGTTTCATATCTGACTGTCAATTTGATTGGGTCTCATTCCATCCCCTCGCCGAATTTTCCCTGAATAACCGGGTCAGTAACTCGTCAGGGGTCTCCCCGTTTTTCTGTAATTTCGGGTTTAATCCACAGTTCTCCTCCGTTTCTCCTGGTTGTTCCAATAATCCCGAGGTAGAGGACGTTCATCGGGAACTGTGCACAGTCTGGGACCAGGTTCAGAAGAACCTAGAGGCGTCCCAGAGCGTACAAAAGATTCAGGCTGATAGAAGACGTTCTGCTAACCCCCGGTTTGTCGTCGGGGATCTGGTGTGGTTGTCGTCTAAGAACTTGCGCCTTAAGGTCCCGTCCAGGAAGTTTGCTCCCCCATTTATTGGGCCTTATAAGGTCATTGAAGTCCTCAACCCTGTATCCTTCCGTCTGGAGCTGCCCCCATCCTTTCGCATACACGACGTCTTTCATGCCTCCCTCCTTAAACACTGCTCCCCGTCCTGGTCCCCCTCGAGGAAACCTCCTGTTCCCATTCTCACCCCTGAGGGGGTGGAATTCGAGGTGGCCGAGATCGTGGACAGTAGGATGATCCAGGGCTCCCTCCAGTACCTGGTCCATTGGAGAGGATACGGGCCGGAGGAGAGGACTTGGGTACCTGCTCGAGATGTTCACGCTGGGGTATTGGTCAGGAGGTTCCACCTTCTCTTCCCCACTAAACCGGGTCCTCTTAGGAAGGGTCCGGTGGCCCCTCATAAAAGGGTGAGTGTTAAAGGATCTGCCAGGCACTACGTCTGTGGATACTCCCAGGATTAATCAATCGACACCTGAGGCCAGACCTCTTAGACTGACACCGGCTCCCACCAATCAGGGTGGCAGGCTCAGGAGTGGGAGAGCCTATCGCGGCCTGGTCAGTCGGAGTTAGCTCCGCCCCCTGTCCATTTATACCTGCCGTTTTCTCTTCCTCATTGCTTGTGATTCTTCTTGGTTTCCTGGCCCCACTGCTGCCTTGCTCCAGCCTGCTTCTGCCGTGCTTCAGCCTTGCTTCAGTTCCCGCTTATCCTGCTTCGCTCTGCCCCCGGCTTGCTTCCTACTCCGTGCTCTGCGTTTGTATACTTCATTACATCCTGATCCTGACTGCTCGTTCACCACTCCGTTCCCTCACGGTGTTCCGTGGGCTACTGCCCCTTCCCTTGCTTGTTCCCTGTTTGTATCCCCTTGCACTTAGTCAGCGTAGGGACCGCCGCCAAGTTGTACCCCGTCGCCTAGGGCGGGTCGTTGCAAGTAGACAGGGACAGGGCGGTGGGTAGATTAGGGCTCACTTGTTCCCTTCACCTCCTTCCGCCATTACATAATCACAAGCCCATACCTAGTCTACCATTTCTCCTACGCTGACGCTATCATGGACCTAGGGCGGGTCGTTGCAAGTAGGCAGGGACAGGGCGGTGCAGGGACAGGGCGGTGGGTAGATTAGGGCTCACTTGTTCCCTTCACCTCCTTCCGCCATTACATAATCACAAGCCCATACCTAGTCTACCATTTCTCCTACGCTGACGCTATCATGGACCTAGGGCGGGTCGTTGCAAGTAGGCAGGGACAGGGCGGTGCAGGGACAGGGCGGTGGGTAGATTAGGGCTCACTTGTTCCCTTCACCTCCTTCCGCTATTACATACACTTTAACTGAAATTAATAAGTCACTAGAGCCTTCCCTCATGCGCTCTCAATACTTTCCTAATTTTTAAGGCTGATTTTCTAAAACATTCCCACCTTAGGCAGCAGTAGATGTATATTAGATGCCTCACAGCCAGCAATATGTCTAACCTCCATATTCTTTTTCCTGGTTTTACTGAGTGCCCCCCTGCTGCTCCCCGTCAAGCTGTTTCACTGAAACTTTAGCTGAACACCACTTGACTCTGTCTTCTATTAACTTATTTACACTAGAAATAATTTTTTTTATGACTGAGGAGGGTTCTGAACATTTAAGAATGTCTGAAGGCAGGAAAAGGAGACCTACAGTAAGTGGAGAAGATGCCAAATTGGGCATAGAAAATGTACTACAAAGTTTTTTGTATTGGAATGTGCTACTGATTTACGTTTTATGGTCATATCTATGGCCAGCTTTAGCAATTTGCTGAGGATCAATTTCGTAATGTTGTTCAAACATGTTTAAAATGCAAAAAATAATGGCTGCCACAGCTGCCTGGCCGGATAAAATATTACAATAAAGGTATTGTAGTGTGTGTGTTTATTTCATATCGCTTTTTTTTTATATCGTAGTGTGTGTGTGTTGAGTGATTGACCAACCTCTTGTTATACAAATGTACTTGGGCCAATGTATGTCAGTGTACATAATCAATGTCATGTAATTTCTGGTATTATTATTGGTCAGATATTTGAGTTTGTTGAAACAAAGTAAGGGTTTAGTACATGAGTTGTGTTATATGGTAAATTTATAGGGATTTTTAAAAAAAAGCAAACCTTTCATATAGCTCATCATCTTCTCCTCCCCAGCCCCAAAACATATTCGAGAAACCATTTACTTTCAAGAATTGCTCCTTTGTAAAAGCCACCACTCCTCCAAACAATGTTTTGTATAGTAACCTGAAATTATTTAACACAAAACTTAACATTAGACAGTTAACAATGATAAAACATGTGCATACTATACAATAAAAAGACAGAATATACTTTAACCCCTTCCCGCTGTGGCCACTTTTGACATTCCTGGCAGAGCCTCATTTTTCAAATCTGACGTGTCACTTTGTGGTGATAACTTTGGAATGCTTTTACCTATCCAAGCAATTCTGAGATTGTTTTCTCGTGATTCATTGGACTTTATGTTAGTGGTAAAATTTGGTCATTCAGTATTTAGTTGTGAAAACACCAAAATGTAGCAAAAAATTGCACAAATTAGCATTTTTATCAATTTAAATGTATCTGCTTGTAAGGCTGCGTTCACGGGTACCGTCGGAGCTTTCCGGCAGGGGAACCCATGAACGGATTCCAAACTAAAACAAACGGAAACCATAGGTTTCCGTTTGCATCACCATTGATTTCAATAATGACGGATCTGGTGAAAATGGTTTCCGTTTGTCACCGTTGTGTAAGGGAATCGTCGTTTTGACGGAATGAATAGCGCAGTCGAGTACGGTATTGATTCCGTCAAAACTGAACCCTTACACAACGGGGACAAACAGAAACCATTTGCACCGGATCCGTCACCATTGAAATCAATGGTGATGCAAACGGAAACTTATGGTTTCCGTTTGTTTCAGTTGGGAATCCGTTCTTGGGTTCCCCTGATGAAAAGCTCAGATGGAACCCTTGAACGGAGTCCCGACGCAGATGTGAACGAAGCCTAAGACAGATTGTAATACCACACAATATAGTTGATAATTGACATTTTCCATATGTCTACTTTAAAATGGCATAATTTTTTTTTTAACATCCTTTTCTTTTTCTAGGACAGTACAAGGCTTATAACTTTAGCAGAAATTTCTCACATTTTCAAGAAAATTTCAAAAGGCAATTTTTTCTGGGACTAGATCAGTTCTGAAGTGGCTTTGAGGGGCCCATACTTTACAAATCCCCATAAATCATCCCATTTTAAAAACTGCACCCCTCAAAGTATTCAAAACAGCCTTTAGGCTGTGTTCCCACGGGTCGGATACGCTGCATAAAAACTGTGCAGCGTATCCGACCTGGAAACCGCAGCACCTTCCAGCCCAAAAATCACACCACATTGTTGTGCAGTTTTTTTTAACAGAATTTCTGCTGTGGAAAGTAGCAATGTGAAAAAAAGGCATTCATAGTTACCCCCTACCAGGGGCGTAACTAGGAAAGACTGGGCCCCATAGCAAACTTTTGACTGGGGCCCCCCTTCCCCTGGGTGTCACACAACCCCCCCCCCTTGTAGATAGTGCCTTTTTTACAGCCCCCCTGTAGATAACGCTATACAGCCCCCTGTAGAGAACGCCATACAGCCCCCCTGTAGATAACGCCATACAGCCCCCCTGTAGATAAAGTCATAGAGCCCCCTGTAGATAACGCCATACAGCCCCCCTGCAGAGAACGCTATACAGCCCCCCCTGTAGAGAACGCCATACAGCCCCCCTGTAGATAACGCCATACAGCCCCCCTGTAGATAAAGCCATACAGCCCCCCTGTAGATAACGCCATACAGCCCCCCTGCAGAGAACGCCATACAGCCCCCCCTGTAGAGAAAGCCATACAGCCCCCCCTGTAGGGAACGCCATACAGCCCCCCCTGCAGAGAACACCATACAGCCCCCCCTGTAGGGAACGCCATACAGCTCCCCCCCCCTGTAGGGAACGCCATACAGCCACCCCCCTGTAGGGAATGCCATACAGCCACCCCCCCCTGTAGGGAACGCCATACAGCGTCCCCCCTCCCAAAAAAATGCGACCTACAGTGTGTCCTACAAAATACATGTATCCCCTCTCCACAGGATCTCCACAGGATAGGGGACACATGAGTGATCGCTGGCAGCGATAGGGAGAACGGGGGACTGAAAGTCCCCCTGAACTTCTCCATGACAAACCTCTGACTTACGGCGTCTGCGCAGCTCAATAAAAATGAAAGGAGCGCTGGTCACGCATGCGCACAAGCACCCCCGGCGCTTCATTCATTTCTACGGAGCTGCCGACACAGACCCCGGAAGTCCGAGGTTTGTGATGGAGAACTTCAGGGGACTTTCAGTCCCCCGTTCTCCCTATCAATGCCAGCGATCACACATGTATCCCCTGTCCTGTGGAGATCCTGTGGAGAGGGGATACATGTCCTGTGGAGATCCTGTGGAGAGGGGATACATGTCCTGTGGAGAGGGGATACATGTCCTGTGGAGAGGGGATACATGTCCTGTGGAGAGGGGATACATGTCCTGTGGAGATCCTGTGGAGAGGGGATACATGTCTTTTGCTCTATTTTGCGCCTTCTGGACCAGACACCGTTTAGCCATTTTTAGCACGTGTTCGTTAAATGGCTATAACTTTTTTATTTGTTGGGCTAACGACGTGATTTTTGCGACATTTTTTTCCGTAGACAATGCAGGTTTCATTTTTTATCGTTTTTATACACACCTTTTTTGCTATTTTAGAATTTTTATTCATAAAGTTTGAAAATAATAGTAAAAAAATAAGCTTTTTTACATTTCAGCTATTTTTTTTTTGGTAATAACATAGTTTTACCCTAAAATAGACCTTTTATTTGTGATCGTCATTGTCCACCGTAAATTATAATATATTACATGTCTATATTAGGGTAATTGGGTCAGCGCTAGCGTTACAACAATGTGATTGGCAGGGGGAATGTTTTTTTTTGGGGTGGGTATTTTATGTGTATTTATTATTTAAATTTTTTTTGCACTTTACTTTATTATTTTTTTATTACTATGGTCTGTTCCCCAAAGGTCAAAGAAGACCTTTGGGGAACTTTATATATTTTTTTTCTTTCTTTTACACCATGTTTTTCCACTGTAGAGCTGCACAGCAGCCCCAGTTACAGGGGAAATCAGCCCTCTCATAGTGACGATTGTCACTAATAGGGCTGTGCTGGGTCTCGTAAGACCCAGCAGCAGCCTGCCACTAACGGCACCCGGCGATCATGTGACCTGTCACATGATCACCGGGAGGAATAGAGACAGCGCCGCTGCTGTCTCTATTCCTGTACACAGCGCGCATTCAGCACTGTGTACAAGTGATCAGAGAAGACAGAAGCAGCGAAAGCTGCTTCTATCCTCTCCTCAGGGTTCCCGGCAGTCACTGACAGCCGGAGACCCGACATTCAGCTGCCCGATCGCGCGGGCAGCAAGTTAAAACCCGAGCCGTAAAAAGTCTATGGCTCGGGTTTTAAGGACCCGTCCCTGACCGCTGGCCGTAAAAATACAGCCAGAGGTCGGGAACCAGTTAATGGCAGAGCGGGGAGATACCTCCCTGCTCTGCCGTAGTGTTCAGTGGCGTCCCACTGTAGCAGCCATAGCGGCTGCTAGCGGAGCCTCCGGCCATGGTGGGGGCCCGTGCCGGCGGGCGACACGGGCCCCCTCATGCCGCGGGCCCCGTAGCAGCCGCTACTGCTGCTACGGCGGTAGTTGCGCCACTGCCCCCTACCCTCTTCTCTGCGCATAGTCCGGCCTCCTACGATGACGTTGCAGGCCATGTGACGCTGCAGCCTGTGATTGGCTGCAGCGGTCACATAAGAAATGTGATACGCCATCCCAGGAGGCAGGACTGCAGGAAGAAGCAGGGTAAGTATGATTTTTTCTCGGATTTGCGATTTTTGCAGCGTAATCGCTGCGATCCCGCCGCAAAAGTTGCAACACTTGACTTGTGGGTTCTGCATCCCCATTGAATTCAATGGGGAACACCCGCAACAGAAAATCAACGAAAACTAAGCATAAATTGACATGCTGCAGATTTAAATTCCGCGCACCGCAGGTCAATTCATTAAAGTGTAGCTAAACGTTTGACAAACTTCTGACATCTCATAGTGACATGTCAGAAGTTTGGATTGGTGGGGGTTCGAGCACTGAGACCCCCACCAATCGCTAGAATGAAGCAGGTGAAGCCGTTTCGTGTCTGTTCGGCTTTTTCCGGAAAAAAATGTATCGGTGGACGGACTCAATAGAAAGTCTATGAGACCGTACTCCGATACATCGGCTTTCCGGAAAAAGCCGAACAGACACGAAGCAGCTAAGTGCTCACATGAGTGCTTCGTTCTAGCGATTGGTGGGGGTCTAAGTGCTCGGACCCCCACAAATCCAAACTTCTGACATGTCACTATGACATATCAGAAGTTTGTCAAACGTTTAGCTACAGTTTTACATTTATGCTGTGGTTTTTTTCAGCACCGTTTCCAATAAAATGTAGGTTTAACAATTTTTTTTTTTTCATTTCCACCTGGACTAAAAGAGAAAAAGCACCCCTACATTTGTAAAACAATTTCTCCCCAGAACAGCAAGACCCCATATGTGGTCACTGCTATTTGGACACACAGCAGACCTCAGAAGGGAAAGAGCGCCATTTGGCTTTTGGAGCTCAAATTTAGCAGGAATGGTTTGCGGAGGCCAGGTCACATTTGCAAAGCCCCTAAAGGGCCAAAACAGTGGAGACCCCCCCACAAGTGACTCCATTTGGGAAACAACACCCCTCAAGGAAACTATCTAGGGGGTGTAGTGAACATTTTGACCCCACAGGTTTTTTGCAGAAATTATTGGAAGTAGGCCATGAAAATGAAAATCTAAATTTTTTTTCCAATAAAATGTAGGTTTAACCAATTTTTTTTTTTCATTTCCACAAGAACTAAAGGAGAAACAATTGTAAAGCAATTTCTCCCAAGTAGGGCAATACCCTATATGTGGTCATAAATCGCTGTTTGGACACACACGATAGGGCTCAGAAGGGAAAGAGTGCTATTTGGCTTTTAGAATGTTTTCTTGGCGCCATGTTGCATTTGCTGAGCCCCTGTAGTACTAGTACAGTGGAAACACTCCAACACCCCTTGAGGAATCATCTAGGGGTATAGTGAGAAGTTTGACCCCAAAGGTTTTTTTGCTGAACTAATTAGAACTATGCCGTGAAAAAGAAAGATTTAATTTTTTTCCAATAAATGTAGTTTTAGTTCAACATTTTTCATTTTCACAAGGAATAAAAAAGTAAAAGCACCCCAACATTTGTAAAACAATGTCTCCCGAGTATGGTAATACCCCATATGTGGTTAGAACATGCCGTTTGGAGATATGGGAGGGTTCAGAAGAAAAGGAATGGTACTTGACTTTTGGACCGTAGATTGTGCCGGAAAGGTTTGCGGACGCCATGTCGCATTTGCAAAACCACTGATGTACCAAAAAAGTGACCCTATTTTAGAAACTACACCCCTAAAGGCATTTATCAAGGTGTGTAGTGAGCATTTAGAGCCCGCAGGTGTTTTTTAGAAATTAATACGCAGTGGATGATGCAAAGTGAAAATTTAAATTTTTCCACTGATATGACATTTCACCGCTCAGTATGTTGTGCCCAGCTTGTGCCACTGTAGAATCCTAACCCATAAATTGTTAAGCAGGTTCTCCTGGGTATGGCAATGCCTTAAATGTGGACATAAACTGCTGTTTGGGCACGTTGTAGGGCTTAGAAGAGAAGGACCGCCATTTGGAGCATGGATTTTGCTTGGTAGTTTTGTTTGAGTAGTACTGGTATTTCAGTTTACAATGTGGGGGCATATGTAATCTGTGCGGAGTACTTCAGGGCATAATAAGAGGGTATAATAATGCATTAAACAATAAAATTATCCATAGATGTGTGGTACGCTGTGAAGCAATTCGTTATGCACAGGCCAGTGTCGCACTGATAAACGTTATTTTTTTTTATCCCCCTTTTATAACACTTTGCACATTTTGGGGACTTTTCCTTCTTTGTAGTTTGGGGAATTTTGCTGGGAAAGTGTTGCCCTGGTATAACATGGGCGCCCTCGCTTCCAGCAGATGTGCTATGTCCCTTCCCTTCCTAATTCCTAAATACTATGGCCCTGAAACTGAAGGAATGTTCCCCTCCGGCCTGCACATCAGGATCAGGGTCATAACTTTTTTACTTTTCGGTTAGGGGGTGTGGGGGCTTGCTTTTTTGTGAGACAAGCTGTAGATTTTATTGGTACCATTTTGGGTCACATATGACTTTTTGATCACTTTTTATTTCATTTTTGCAATGTTAAAGAGGCTCTGTCACCAGATTATAAGTGCCCTATCGCCTACATAATCTGATCGGCGCTGTAATGTAGAGAACAGCAGTGGTTTTTATTTTGAAAAACGATCATTTTTGAGCAAGTTATGAGCTAGTTTAGATTTATGCTAATGAGTTTCTCAATGGACAACTGGGCGTGTTTTTACTTTTTACCAACTGGGTGTTGTACAGAGTAGTGTATGAGGCTGACCAATCAGTGACTAATCAGTGTCCTACACTTCTCATTGTTCCAGCCCAGCATGATCCACAGCACAGTGTGATTGTGAAGTGAAAGAAGTAAACACGCCCAGTTGCTAAAAACACAATACACGCCCAGTTGGAAATAAGAGAAAACACGCCCAGTTGTCCATTAGAAAGGCTCATTTGCATAAATATAAAATTGCTCAAAACTTAGCCAAAAATGATCGTTTTAAAAAAAAAAAAACAACACGTTACTGTTATCTACATTGCAGCGCCGATCACATGCAATAGGAGATAGGGATTTGATAATCTGGTGACAGAGCCTCTTTAAATACTTTTGTGTCAAAAAAATACAAAAGTATAGTAAGTATGATACCTTTATTGGCTAACCATAAAAGTTCAATATGCAAGCTTTCAGAGCACACAGGCTCCTTCTTCAGGCAGTTTACAAATGAATGTCTTAGAAAAAAACACAACATTTAAGATGTTACATGTCATTATTCAGTTGTGCCATTTTTTGGAAGAGAAAATGACCAAAAACAAGCAATTCTGGACAGGCGGTCCTCATAGGCTTCCGTGCAAGGCAGACACGGAGGCCATTGTTAGGCCTCCGGTTGCCATACCAACCATCAGCACCTCAGAGAAAAACTGACGCCCGGCGGTGATGGTGCGGGCTCTGCTTCTGAGCCCGCACTATCACCGCAACGTAATGGTACTGCGGTTTGCGGGAAGTTTTAAAGGCTATATACACCTTTGATAACGTTTATTATATATATATATATATATATATATATATATATATATATGTACATATATGCTTGATAAAGGTCCTATTGTTGGACAGAAACGTCGCTGTTTGTTGGCTGAATAAACCACTTTATTTTCACCACTTTGAGTGCTGCAAGATCTCTACTTTTATATATATATATATATATATATATGTATATATGTATGTATATATATATATATATATATATATATATATATCAGTGTGTTTGGTGCAACTTTCTAATTACTTTTTATTAAAAATTATTTTAAGGAGGGGCGTGGCCAGCTACTGATGTGAGAGGACGTGTGTGGCGATAGCTCCGGGCTGGCATCCTGCATTATATCCTCCTGATGGTACTGTAATCCGTGAAAGTTGCCAAAATTCCTTACCAGCTACGTCGGAAGGGAAGGACATCTTCCAAAAAAAAGATGAGCCCGCCTAAAGCGATGAATGCGGCGGAAAAACTGAAATCCTATGCCCGCGTGGTAATCCAAGATGGCGCCGGCGAGTGTTCTGCTGGGCAGGCCGCGGCAATGGCAGGGACATCCACATCAGCTCCCTCGGAACGGGATGCGGGACTCACGTTGCAGGAGGCATCGGATAAGCTGCTGACAGCCATCCTTGAGACACGTACGACACTCACGGCCAAGATAGATGAGGTGAGAGTGGACGTGGGCCTATTGAGGCAAGACCTACAGAATGTGCGGGAAAGAGTGACGGAGACGGAGGGCAGGATTTCGGCCTTGGAAGATCTCACTGCTAATATGCCTGCGGCTATACAAGACCTGCACCGTAAAGTGGATTTGTGGCGCCAGAAAGCCGACGATCTGGAAAATAGATCGCGCCGTAATAATCTCCGCATTGTGGGGCTGCCGGAGAGGGCAGAGGGGCAGAGATCGGGAGAGTTTGTGGAGAAATGGCTGAAGGAGATCTTCCCAGATGCGCCATTCTCGTTGGCATATGCGGTAGAAAGGGCGCACAGGGTTCCAGCACGATTACCACCTCCGGGTGCTCCTCCAAGACCTCTGCTTGCTCGGATGCTGAACTGCAAAGATCGGGATACGGTTCTGCTGGAAGCTCGGAAGGCCGGAGGGATTCGATTTGGAAATGCTTCTGTGTCCATATATCCGGATTTTTCTCCTGATTTGCAGAGACAGAGGGCGTCTTATGTCCCTATCAAGCGCCGACTACGGGACCTGCAGATTCCTTACTCGATGGCATATCCGGCTAGATTGCGGGTTGTGGATGGAGATAGAGCCATATTCTTTACGAATCCAACTGAGGCGGAAGAATGGATTACAAGAAAACATAGGCAATCTCCCCGAAGATGAGAGCTGTGGCTATGCAGGATGGAAGTTATATGTGACATATGGAACTCATGGACACCCCATATTGCTTATAGCACGGACGTTCCAGCTTAAAGTATCCTTCTAAGATAATGAGGTGATGATGTACCGTATTGTCTGCAACTTGTTATGGGGGGCATGAGGCCCAGGTTATAAGGTGGGCAGTTTAAGGCCCATAGTAACATCCTTATATGTTATAAATTGAAGGTATAAGGGACCGATATTATACGTCAGGTATTAAAATGTCTTTAAAAGGGCCTGGGGATGCTGGCTCGGGGGGGTGCTACACTTATACAGACAGTGTATTTACGGCAGAAGCACGCTAGCCGTAGATACTAACCCCTAGAGTATAGGCTACAAAGGTTAGCTCCTGTTGAGCAATGTTTGGTTTTGAAGTTGTTATGAAGGATATTGAGTCAATTAACATTACAGCAGAACGCGGCTTAGATATTGCATATATACGAGTCATGGAGGGCAATGCATACGGGAATGGGATAATTGTTACTCAGGGGCTGGGGGAAAGGCTTCAGGACAGTGGTGATCCAATGTGTGTTAACAGTATGAAATGGCAGGATTACGGTTAATGTCCTGGAATGTCCGGGGAATGGGGTCTCCTGAAAAGAGACATATGATATTTGCTACTGTGCGGGGACAGCGTCCGCATATAACGTGTCTACAAGAAACACACATGACACCGGACACCGTGTCGATTCTGAATAAGCCCTGGGTACAGTGGGTGGGACACGCTTCGCACACTTCGTACTCCAGAGGGGTGGCCATCTTAGTACACGCAGAGCTTCGTTGGAAATTGCTACAATCCAGTGTAGACCCGGAGGGGCGATACATTTTTTTACACGCGGTTCTAGATAATTGCCCATATGTGATCATGGGGGTGTATAATCCTCCACCAGCCTCATTGGCAGTAATTCAGGAAGCCGTCAGATTTGTGGCAGCACACCCCGGGGCTCGAGTGATCATGATGGGGGATCTCAACTTGGTAATGGACCCAGGTATGGATAGACTGCCGGGAAATGGGAGTAGAGGCCCGGGTAGTCCCACTCAATTGAGCATGTTGGTAAAGGAAATGGGATGGATAGACTTGTGGAGGGTGACACATGAAGGGATCAGAGAATTTACATGTCACACCTTGCAATACAACGCGCTGTCCAGAATTGATTATATATTTGGATCACATGCGGTTTTCCAGGAGATAGAATCAGTGGATCATTTACCGAGGGGGATCTCGGATCATAGCCCGATATTATTGACATTAAAAAGGCCACAGGTAGGCAGAAGGGGGATGGGTAAAATACATCCGTTTTGGCTTCAGCTCATCCAACAGAATGATCGCATACCGGATCAGTTATCAATTTTTATAGAAGCGCATGCCCAGATGGAAAATCGGTCACTGGTGTGGGATACCCTCAAGGCCTATTTAAGGGGGTGTCTCCGATCCTCCATATCCTATGTAAAACGAGCATCCGCCTTGCAGGAGGAGGACATAGCATATCAATGCTCACAGGCGGAAAGGGCATTTGTTCAGGATCCCACACCAGCTAACCGGAATACATGGCTGGAGTTGGGTAGACAGTATTTGCAGATCCTGAGGGATAAGACATCGCGTAGCTTATTCTTTAGCAAACAATCTCATTTTGAACTGGGCAACCAATCGGGTAAAATTCTGGCACAAATGGTACGGAACAGCTCTAGATCCCCCCCGGTGATGGGCATTGCGGGGCCTGGAGATGAGATCTACACCTCCCCGGGAGAGATTCTCGAGCAATTTACACAGTTTTATGATCAGTTGTATGCATCAAAAGTTGATTATAGGATGGAGGAGATGGAGGGCTACTTGGATGGAATATCGTTTCCTTCATTGACAGCGGAGGGGGTGGCATCGCTTGAGGCTCCATTTACGTTAGATGAGGTGTTGGAGGGAATGGCTTCATTGGCTAAGGGGAAGGCGTCAGGGCCGGATGGTATTCCTCTGGAGGTTTATTTACAATATGGAGAGCTGCTGGCCCCCCAATTGCTGGCCCTGTTTGAACACAGCTATCGGAATTCCGCTCTTCCGGAATCCATGTGTGAAGCCACCATAATTGTGTTGCTGAAGCCAGACAAAAAACCAGAAGAATGTGGTTCATATAGACCGATCTCGCTGCTGACAGTGGATTACAAAATCTTGACTAAGATGTTAGCTAGTAGACTCTGCAGAGTGATAAGTGAGATTATCCATTCAGACCAGTGTGGCTTTATACCTGGCAAGTCCACCTCAGAAAATATTAGGCGGGTGCAGGTGGTGACACAGATCGGCTGGGAGGAGCAGCAGGACTGGGCAGTGGCATCTTTGGATGCGGCCAAAGCATTTGACTCGGTAGAATGGCCTTATCTGCTAGCAGTACTGCGAAGATTTGGGTTTGGGGAGAGATTTATTAATTGGGTTTCCTTGTTATATAAGTCTCCACGAGCGCAGGTGTTGGTGAATGGGGCTCTGTCCCCTTCCTTTGGCCTCCATAGGGGAACGAGGCAGGGGTGCCCTCTTTCGCCACTTCTCTTCGCTTAAGCCATTGAACCACTGGCTCTTAAAATTAGGAAGGATCCTGCATATATGGGAATTAGAATAGGAGACAGAGAGGACCGGATAGGATTATATGCGGACGACATGGCGTTGTTTATGGCGAACCCCAATGCAACCCTCCCTAGAGCTATTTCCCTTATTAACGATTTTGGAAGATACTCAGGGTTATTAATTAATTGGTCTAAATCGTATTTGATGCCATTGAGACAGGATAATTGTGGATGGGGCACCCAGTTTAGCGGACTGCCGGTAAGATCAGAGTTCAAGTACCTGGGGATTAATATTGCTAGAGATAGCACTAGATCGTATGGGTTAAATGTAGCGCCCTTGGTCACGTATCTAAGGGACAAAATACAGGTGTGGAAGGGCCTGCCTCTGTCAGTAGCAGGACGTATCAATCTATTAAAAATGATAGTAATGCCAAAGTTCTTGTATGTGCTGGAGCACATGGATGTGTTGGTGCCTAAAAGGTTCTTTAAAATAATAAACTCGTTGTTTGCGCCGTTTGTGTGGGGGGGGGGGGAGATCTAAACTCAAGCTGTCGATTCTACAAAGACCTAAAGATGAGGCTGGGGCTGCGTTACCGGATGTTTTTCTATATTATTTGGCGGGGCAGCTAAGGTATTTGATCTCTTGGGTCTCCCCCCCCCTAAAGACTAATGCTGAGAATCACCTGGCCCGAGTGTTGGGCTTAAAAAATCTATGGCCGATACTGGAGCCGTATGATTTTAGACACCGCTCCCTGTTACCCTTACATAAGCTGGCGAGACGAGTCTGGCAACAGGCTAAAGATGTACTGGGATGTGTGGGGGTGGTGGCGGAGAGTCCGTTGTGGGATAACCCGAGCTTTTCTCATTTGCATGGGTTGGTGGGGAAACGTTACTGGTCATCTAGAGAGGTAGTTACTGTATCACAACTGTTAACGGAAGAAGGGTCGGTGATGACGGTGAGCGAGATTCGGGCAGCATTCAATATACCGCCAGGGGATGAATTATATTGCATACAGCTTCATCATGCTCTAGTAGCACAATTCCCATTGAACTCCGTGACACACTCTAGCTGTGACTTGGTGGTGAGGCTGTGCACGCCGTTTACAAGAGGTGCTATCTCCCAAATTTATTCTTATCTAATGGAGGCTAAAATGCAAATGGAACCCCTGGGGGTGGAGGATAGGTGGCGTGCATTAATCCCACATCTCACAGCAGAGGAATGGAGGGAGGCGCAGGGCTCCCATCTGCTGGTTTCACCAGCTGCAAATAATAAACTTGTGCAACTGTTTATCATCCACCAATGTTATTTAACGCCCGTAAAGTTACATCGTATGGGAAGATTGGAGTCCTCACAATGTCATAGGTGTGGAGAGATGAGGGCAGACTTCATACACCTAATGTGGGGTTGTCACCGGATTCTTCGTTTCTGGGAGGAGGTGGTTGCATTATTAACGGCAGTGATGGGGAGGACGATAACTTGCAGGCCGGAGGTGTGTTTATTGGGACTGCTAAATGAGGAGCAATGGTCAGTATATGAGAGGATCTTTCTCAGAGAAACACTGTTTATGGCAAGAAAGGCGGTGGCCATGAGATGGATGGCGGATAGGACCCCGACAGTAGCGCAATGGCGCAAAATGGTCAATGACATGCTCCCATTTGAGAAAATAGTGTATAAACACCGGGGAAAGCCAGCTAAATTTGATCTGATCTGGGATGGATGGTGCTCATCGAGTCTCACTCATTGTACAGTCCAAGGGCTGACAGCTGCTCTGGCACAAGTTGGAGGTGGGAGAGGGTAAAAGACTAGGGAGGAGGACATGTCCAGGTGCTCCAGGGTATGATGTACAAGAGGATTGAGGCGGGGTGATAGAATATGGAAATGTGGGAATATTCCTATTGTCATGATGTAATGTAATAAAAGACAGGGTGGAATGCATTGAGAATTCTGTATTATGTGTGAGTGGTCTGCGAACCACGGGTTATCATGACGGATACCTGCGAGTACTCCCTTTGTATATATTGAGTCTTATGACATATGCACTATTGAATGTATAATGTTCCCCTGCTGTATGTGATGGATTGACTCTGACAGTTACTTTTAATAAAACGAGTTTAAAAAAAAAATTTATTTTAACTTTTCGAGATACAGCTGCTTTGTATCCTGTATACAGAGCAGATATATCTAGTGCTGAGACCTGTATCTGTCAGGTCAGAAGCACTGACACGCAGGATCGAGCTATTACCGATCATCTAAGTTCATAACTTATGTGATCGATAGCAGGTGGATCGTGCAGGACCTGCTGACATTGAACCCCTCAGTCCCGCTGATCTGACGGATTCAGGTCTCAGCTCATGATATAGCTGCTCTGTACACAGGATACAAAGCAGATGTATCTCAAAAAGCAAAAATAATTTTTAATAAAAAGTAATTAGAAAGTTGCACCAAACACACTGATACATTATTATTTTTTCCATAACTATAAAATATATCCTGAGAAGAAGTATTACATCACCAAAGGATGTGTGGGGTCCTTCAGAATGAGTGTCATTCTTTGCAATAACTAATCTAAACTTCAAAAACAAAACAAAAAACAAAAAAACAAGCATACACATTATTATGGTACTGATGAAGACCGATAAAAACAGATGCAGTGGAAACGAATATGATCTGTCAAATGACCCGCCATGATGAGACTTCAATCAGACCTGTCAGGGGTTACAAGCTCCTTTCACCTTTATAAAAAACAGGGATAGGGACAATAGACAGAGACTGTTTCTATCCAGTTCTCCATTGACATAAATGGCCATAGTCTCTGACGGACAAAGAAATGTTGGCAATCATTTGTCAGGCACAAATACAACAATCTGAAAAATAGACCTTTTGTTTCAAAATGGTTCTGAATGAAATCATAGGTACTTTCTCCTGGGCCTAAGCCTGAAGAATTACCTCAGGGTAGGTAGGAGGTCTTAGCACTCGCAGACTTCTGTTGCAATGTTTTTTTGTGTATTGTGTTGTACATGTGGGGGTGGTGATTGCCTCCATTTTGGTCCTGCACTTCTACCATTCTGCCCAAGGGGGTATTTAATTAGAGACAAGCTGGTTCCAAGCTACGCCGAGTGCATTCTGCAGGCCCCAGGAGAGAGGTCTTTTTAGGTTAGGGACCCACTTAAAAGTGGTCACATATGTAAGAAGAGTAAACGTAGCAATAATGAAAAATAGTCGGAATACAGTGCATTTGGTGGTTCTAGCACCCACAGAGTGCTGTTGCAATTTTTTTTGTTCTGTATTGTTTGCAGTCACAGCATACATGCACCTGCACATTTATGTAATTTTTTGTGCTGACTAACTTTTTTGTGTTTTGTATGCCATTAATGTTTGTAATGGGAATACTACTTCATGGAAAATAAAAAAAATAACAGTGGCAAAAACAAATAATTATAGTAATATTTATGCATTATGTGGTAATTGGTCATTTCACATTAAATACCTGAATTGAAACTTGTCTAAAGAATTTGCCATATGTTTGGGGTTTTTTGAGCATCTGTATAAATTTCTCTGATCCATTGGGATGATATCAACATCACTGAAGATAAAGCAATTGTAATCATATTCCTTTACTGCTTCTTTGTAACCAATATTCATCAGTTTGGCTCGGTTAAATGTTACATTTCTGTTCTGTAATAAAATAGATAAATGAGTAAATAAATAATCTGACAACACTGGTTCTCCCTGAGCCTGCCTGTATCTAAGTCACCAGTCCCCCAGCGAAAAAGGCAACCAGTCAAGTGTGTGGACATGGAACTCAGATGCATGAATCTACAAGTCGAATAAAACATCACAAAGTAGGCCAAACTTATTTAAAATAGCATGGCGTAGAGTTTTCTAGGCATGCTAGACAGTGTTTTCTCCCTATTACGCCAATTGTGGATGTTCTACATTTACATCAATACTTTGCATAAAAATGGTGTATATAACTTGGGTGCATTTTATGACTAATTTGGCAAATGCCACAAGCTTACTTTTTATTTAACATTCTTCGTGTTGCAAACACAAACCAGGGGTATAACACGGTAAGGCCTCATGCACACGAACGTAAAAACACCCGTAATTACGGGCCGTAATTACGGCCCGTTATTATGGGCCCATAGACTTCTATTGGCCACGGGTACCTTCCTGTTTGCTTACGGGAAGGTGCCCGGGCCGTTGAAAAATATGTCACATGTCCTATTTCAGGCCGTAATTATGGCACGGGCAGGCCCATAGAAGTCTATGGGGCTCCCGTAATTACGGGTGGTTACGTGTGTGTGCACCCGTAATTACGGGAGTGTTGCTAGGCAACATCAGGGGGTAGTCACTGTCCAGGGTGCTGAAAGAGTTAACTGATCGGCAGTAACTCCTTCAGCACCCGGGACAGTGACTACCACTAGTTAATAGTATTAAAAGTTAACTTACCCAGAACTCCCTGCTTTCTCCTCCAGTCCGGCCTCCCGGGATGACGTTTCATCCCATGTGACACATGGACTGCCGCGTCATCCAGGGAGGTCGGACTGGATGTCAAAAGAGGGACGCGTCACCAAGACAACGGTACGTATGAACTTCTTTTACTTTCAATCGCTACGGAAACTCTGCCCGAAAGGGCTGCCCTTTCTATCTATCCATCACTGATAGAGAGAAGGGGCTGCCGATTAGTGCAGAGAAAATGGGTCGGTAAATACTGGTGGAATACTGGTGACAACGGACCCGTATTTACGGGCACGGGTCCGTAAATACTGGTGGAATACAGGCCGAATACGTGTGAAAAAGGATCCGTATTTACGCCAGTATTTACGGGAGGAAAAAAATACGATAGTGTGCATGAGGCCTGACATACAGAGTAGCATGTACTAATAATCTAATCTAATCAAATGGCACACAAACAGATAGTAACGGTTCATATGCCTCTTAACGTGATAATGTGTATAGAAATCTGGCATATTTTGCTTAGTAAATCTCTCTCAACCTGTGCTATTTCATATTATGTTGACACCGTACTTTCTGCTTTTATACAAGAAATGCTCCTGGCGTATGTGAACAACACAATCGTAGGGTATAATGGAAAGGAAAGATGCCAAAAGAATGTGTTTTGCCATACCTCTGGGCAGCAGGCATTGACATACTTTTTTAAATGTATTGAAAAGCATATTAAATTACTTTTAACCCCTTCCCGACATTTGACGTACATGTACGTCATGGAAAGCATTGACTTCCCGCAAAATGCCGTACATGTACGTCAAACGTTTGGCACCGGCTCAGAAGCTGAGTCGGTGCCATCATCGTCGGATCTCAGCTGTATCTTACAGCTGACATCCGACTGTAACGGCGGGGACCGAAATTAGCTTCGATCCCCGCCATTAACCCCTTAAGTGCAGCGCTCAAACGCGATCGCTGCACTTAAGGTGTTTGCAGCTCATCGGAGCCCCAGCAATGAAATTGCCGGGGTTCCGGTGGCTGCAATGGCAACCGGAGGCCTAATACTGGCCTCCCGGTCTGCCTAGCACCGAAGCCGGTCAAGATCCGCCCGGCGGCGGAGCCTGATCGGCTTCCGTAGCTGCCGGCAAGATGGCGCCGGGTCAGGAGCTGATCCGGCGTCATCAGCGGTGGAGGTCAGCTGTACTGTACAGCTGACATCCACCTGTAACGGCAGGAACCGGAGCTAGCTCCGATCCCTGCCATTAACCCCTTCGATGCAGCAATCAAAAGCGATTGCTGCATCGTAGCGGTTACAAGCAGATCGCCAGCCCTGACAGGCAATCGGGACTGGCGACTGCTGTTATGGCAACAGGAGACACAATGGTCTCCTGCTCTGCCATTACGGAAGCCGATTTAGGCCCCGCCGGGAGGCGAAGCCTAAACGGCTTGCTGTCAGTGAATGACTGACAGATCTAATACATTGCACTACATAGGTAGTGCAATATATTAGAAAAAAAAAATCTGACCATTGGACCTTCAAGTCCCCTAGTGGGACTTGAGAAAAAGTGTAAAAAAAGTATAAAAAAGTGTAAAAAAAAGTGCAAAAAATAAAAGTTTGAAAACAATAAAAGTTTCAAGTAATCAAATAACACACAATCCCCCTTTTACTCTTATCAAGTCCTTTATTATTGAAAAATAATAATAAACCATATGTATTTGGTATCGCCACGACCGTAACGACCGGAGGTATCAAAACATTATATTATTTATTGCACGCGGTGAACAGCGTAAAAAAAAACGTAAAAAACGTTACCAGAGTTTCTGTTTTTTGGTCACTTTGCCCTACAAATATTACAATAAAAAGTGATCAAAAAGTCGCACGTATCCAAAAATGGTACCTATAAAAACTATAGCTCGTCCCGCAAAAAACAAGCCCTCATACAACTCCGTAGACAAAAAAATTAAAACGTTATGGTTCTCACAACTTGGCGACAGAAAAAATACATTCTTTTTACAAAAGTAATTTTATTGTGCAAAAAGTTGTAAAACATAAAAAAGTGCTATAAATTAGGTATCGCCGGAATCGTACTGACCCGCAGAATAAAGTTAACATGTAGTTTATAATGCGTGGTGAACGCTGTATAAAAAAAAACAAAAAAAGCTGTGCCAGAATTGCATTTTTTTGTTTACCTAGCATCCCAAAAAATAGGATAAAAGGTGATCAAAAAGTTGCATGTACCCCAAAATGGTACCAATAATAACTACAGCTCGTCCCGCAACAAACCAGCCTTCATATCGATACGTCTATGAAAAATAAAATTAGTTATGGCTCCAATAAGTCAGGAAATAAAAAAATGTGCCCGAGGGGAACATTTCTTCTGTTTCAAGAGGCGATTTATCAAGGACCTAAAATTAGGGAACCAGGAAGGGGAGGGCCCAAACATATCCGCTGGAAGCGACGGTGCCCGTATTATACCAGGATAATACTTTCCCAGCAAAATTCCCCAAACTACAAAGGCGCGGAGTGTGGACCAAAAGGGGGATAAGAAATGACACCATTTATCAGTGCGACACCGGCCTGTGCAGAAAGGATTGCTTCACAGCGTAACACACATCTATGGATTATTTTTCTTTTTTTATACCACCTGACTATGCCCCTTATATACTCCGCCCCGCTTACATGTACCCCCACATTATAAAACACCAGCAATACTCAAACAAATATAGTACCAAGCAAAATCCGCTCTCCAAAAGCCAAATGGTGCTCCCTCGGCCCTGAACCCTACAGCGTGCCCAAACAGCAGTTTCCTTCAACATATATGGCATCGTCATACCCGGGAGAACCCTTTTAACAATTATTGGGGTGTGTGTCTCCAGCGTCATAAGCTGGGCATGACATATTTGCCACTGAATGGCATATCTAGGGAAAAATATAAATTTTTAATTTGCACCATCCGCAGCGCATTCATTTATGGAAAAGACCTGTGGGGTGAAAATGCTCACTACACCCCTTAATTAATGCCTTGATTGGTGCAATTCCATAGTGGGGGTCACTTATCAGGGGTTTCTTTTTATTATTTCACATCTGAGCCTCTGCAGTTGTGAACCAATACTTTGTAAATCGCCAAATTAGGCCTCCACTCCGCATGGTACTCTTCACTTCTGAGCCCTGTCATATGTCCAGACAAAAGATTAGGGCCATATGTAGGGTGTTTCTAAAACCGGGAAACACCGCATAATAATTAGAGAGCTGTCTTGTTATGGTGGCACAAGCCGGGCACCACATATTGGCATATCTATGGAAAAAAATCCCATTTTCACTCTGCAACATTGAGCGCACACTAATTTCTACAAAACACCTGCAGGGTTAAAATGCTTACTACACCCCTTGGTAAATGCATTGAGGGGTGTAGTTTCCAAAATGGGGTCACTTCTGGGGGGTTTCCACTGTTTTGGGCCCACAGGTGCCCAGAAACCAATCCAGCAACATCTGCACTCCAAATGGCGGTCCTTCCCATCTGAGCCCTGCGGTTTGCCCAAACAGCAGTTTATGACCACATATGGGGTATTGCCGTACTCGGGAGAAATAGCTTTACAAATGTTGGGTTCTTTTTTTCCTTTATTTGTTGAGAAAATGAAAAAATTTGCGCTAAAGCTACGTCTTATTGAAGAAAAAGGACTGTTTTTATTTTCACTGCCTAATTCTAATAAATTCTATGAAACATCTGTGGGGTCAAAATGCTCACTACACCCCTAGATGCATTCCTCAAGAGGTGTAGTTTCCTAAATGGAGTCCCTTTTTGGGCGTTTTCATTGTTTTGTCCCCTCAGGGGCTTTGCAAATGTGACCTGGCCTCCGCAAATCATTCCTGCTAAATGTGATCTCAAAAAGTCAAATAGTGCTCTTTCCCTTCTAAGCCCTGCCGTGTGTCCAAACAGCCGTTTATTACCACATGTGGGGTATTGTTTTACTCGGGAGAAATTGCTTTACAAATTTTGTGGTGCTTTTTCTCCTTTAGTCCTTCTGGAAATGAGAAAAAATTAGCTAAACCTACATTTTCTTTGAAAAAATGTAGATTATTATTTTCAGGGCCTACTTCCAATAATTTCTGCAAAAAAACTGTGGTGTCAAATCGCTCACTATACCCCTAGATAATTTCCTCAATGGGTGTTGTTTCCAAAATGGGGTCACTTGTGGGGGGTTTCCAATGTTTTATCCCCTCAGGGGCTTTGTAAATGTGACATGGCCTCCGAAAACCATTCCTGCTAAATTTGAGTTCCAAAAGCCAAATGGCGCTCTTTCCCTTCTCAGCCTCGCCGTGTCTCCAAACAACCGTTTATTACCACATGTGAGGTACTGTTTTACTCGGGAGAAATTGCTTTACAAATTTTGCGATGCTTTTTCTCCTTTAGTCCTTGTGGAAATGAGAAAAAAAATCCCTAAACCTACATTTTCTTTGAAGAAATGTTGATTTTAATTTTCACGGCCTACTTCCAATAAAAAATATTTAGGGGAGATTTATTGAGCATTTTGCGCCAGCTTCCTAGCTGAAACAAGCAGCACAATATGCTCTGTTTGCGCAAATGTGTTCAAGCTTTTCTGATTTGGCGGTGCTCTTGCCACTTTTCTAAACAGTGGGCGGAGTCACCTGAGGTCCGACAGATTTACTAGAATTTACACCAAAAATTGGAGTAAATTATATTGGAAAATGTACTATAACTGGCGTCGATTTTAGTTTGTGGTGCATGGACAGCCCGAGATGCGCCAAATTTATTAAGAGACATGTGCCTTTTTAATACATTTTGCACATCTTACTCCAGCGGGCTTGTGTTTAGGACAGGCATATTAAACGTCATTCTTAGTTAATTCCATCCATATTGCGCTGTATAGATTTATTTTATACAGTGGGAGTCAATGGCAGAAAGATACAACTGGACGGCATACAATTGCATAAATCAGGGCTCGATGCACATATATCAGGTGATTTTTCTGGCCTATATGATTAATGTACTATTAAAACTTGGAGTGAACATAAAAGTAATATTTGTAATGATGACATTTTATGAATCAATTACAATAGATTGCTACAAATGTTTAGCCCGTTCACGCAAATGTGCGTACCATTACGCCCTAATTGCGGTCTATTGACCACAATAAGGTGTAATGCTAAGCCCAGCGGATGCTGGCTGTAATATACTGCAGACAAGCTGCAGCAGTCAGGATCGAAGTGGCTACAGAGGTAGGGGGTCCCCTCTGATACTCATCAGTGCGCTCACAGTAAGAATAAAAATATTTTTTTTTCCATAAAAAGTGGTTTTATTTAGCAAAAGTGTTAAAAATATTAAGTAATACACATGTATGTTATCGCTGCGATCATAACAACTAGTAAAATAAAGTAAACACTTTATTTAACCAACACAAAAAGGGCTGATTCAGACGAACGTGTTAGTTTTTGCGCATGCAAAAACCGCAGCGTTTTGCGTGCGCAAAAGGCACTTGACAGCTCCGTGTGCCCTATTCATATGGATGCGCGGCTGCGTGCTTTTCGTGCAGCCGCCATCTTTATGACACTCCATTTGGATGTTTGTAAACAGAAAAGCACATTCATTTTTTTACTGTTATTGCGCGAATAACGCGCGTCCCACGGAAGTGCTTCCGTGGGGAATGCGTGATTTTCACGCACCCATTGACTTAAATGGGTGCGTGATGCGCGAAAAACGCCAACACATAGAACATGTCGCGAGTTTTACGCAGCGGACTAACGCTGTGCAAATCTCACGGAGTGTCTGCACTGCCCCATAGACTGCTCTAGGTCCGTGCGAGCCGCGTGAAAACCACGCGGCCGGCACGGACGCAAAACACGCTCGTCTGAATCTGCCCTTAGGCTGGATTTACACGAGCGCGTGCGTTTTGCGCGTGCAAAAAATGCTGCGTTTTGCGCGCGCAAAAGGCACTTAACAGCTCCGTATGTCATCACATAGGATGTGCGGCTGCGTGATTTTCGCGCAGCCGCCATCATTATGACACTCTGTTTGGATGTTTGTAAACAGAAAAGCACGTGGTGCTTTTCTGTTTTCAATGATAGTTTTGACTGCTGTTGCGCGAATCACGCACGTCACACGGAAGTGCTTCATTGTGATGCGCATGATTTTCACGCACCCATTGACTTCAATGGGTACGTGATGCGCGAACAATGCACAAATATAGGACATGTCATGCGTTTCACGCAGTGGACACACGCTGCGTGAAAATCACTGACTGTCTGCACGGCCCCATAGACTAACATAGGTCCGTGCGAGGCGCGTGAAAACCAAGCGCGTTGCACGGACGTATATCAGGTTCGTGTAAATTAGCCCTAACCGGCATAAAAAGCCCTTGCTAAAAAACAACCTTGGAATTGTTTTTTTCTTTCCATCCCCCCCAAATAATTCATAAAGTTAATTAATAAATTATATGTAAAAAAAATGACTCGTCCCGTAAAAGAATAAACCCTATACAGCAACACTGATGAATTTTTTCCATGAAATGTGCTTTAAGGGTATGTGCACACGACCTATTTTCAGACGTAATGGGGGCGTTTTACACCTCAAATTACGCCTAAAAAGACGGCTCCAATACATCTGCAAACATCTGCCCATTGCTTGGGTTTTACGATGTTCTGTGCAGGCGAGGTGAAATTTTACGCGTCGCTGTCAAAATATGGCGCATAAAATTACGCCCGCGTCAAAGAAGTGCAGGACACTTCTTGGGACGTTTTTGTAGCCGTTTTTCATTGACTCCAATGAAGAACAGCTCCAATTACGTCCGTAAAAGACGCCAAGAAAAACACGAGTACATGCAAAAACGTCTGAAATTCAGGAGTTTTCTCCTGAAAACAGCTCCGTAATTTCAGACGTATTTTGCGCTTTCGTGTGAACATACCCTTATTCTGCAAAAGTAGTAAAATATAAAAAAAACTATACATATTTGGTATTGCTGTAATCGTACCCACCCATAGAATAAGGGCACGTTCAGACGTGGCAGAATTTTTCCGCTGCAAATGTTGGTGCAGATTTGGGGCAATTACGCAATGAAACTGCAACAATATTTGGATTTTTGACAGGTAATTCAGACGTTGCAGATATCACAGCGGACTTGCCACAGATTTCAGTTTTTGCATTGCAAAGGCTGAAATCTGCAGTGAAATTCCGCTTCTTCTCCGCAATGGAAAGAGCATGCTGCGGAGGGAAAATTCTGCATCGCAGCCTGATTTCCGCACAGTTATTTTCTGCAACGTCTGAACTAAGTTTCCTAAAAATGTATAGAAACAAATGTAATAAACGGCTGCTGCAGAATTCCACTGCGGACTGTCCGCAGCGGAATTCAACAGCAATTCCGCTACGTCTGAATGTGCCCTAAAGGCACGTTCAGACATGGCAGAGTTTTTCCGCTGTAAATGTTGGTGCAGATTTGGGGCAATTACGCAACTAATCTGCACCAACATTTGCATATTTGACAGGTAATTCAGACGTTGCAGAAAAGACAGCGGACTTGCCACAGATTTGAGTTTTTGAATCGCAAAGGCTGAAATACACAGTGAAATTCCGCTTCTTCTCCACAACAGACAGTGCATGCTGCGGACTGAAAATTCCGCACCGCTGCCTATGGTCCAAGTTTTCAGCAACGTCTGAACTAACTTGCCTAAAAATGTATTGAAACAAATGTACAAAACGTCCGCTGGAGAATACCACTGCAGACTACTTATGCCGCACAGTGAACAATGTAAATCTAAAATGCAAAAATTGCTGTTTTTTTCAACCCCTCCTCAAAAAAATTTAACGGTTCAGACGAGGCAGGATTGCTGTTGAATTCCGCTGCGGACATTCTGCAGTGGAATTCTGCGGCAGCCATTTTTTACATTTGTTTCTATACATTTTTAGGGCATGGCCCCACGTGGCGGTTTTCCTCCGCAGCTGTCCGCATCAATGCCGCACAGAATCTGCGTTGCAGATTCTGCGGCGGATCTGCCCAAAATGTGCAGTAAATTGATGCGGACTAGCTGCTGCGTACTGCGGTAAAAGTGCTTCCCTTCTCTCTATCAGTGCAGGATAGAGAGAAGGGACAGCACTTTCCCTAGTGAAAGTAAAAGAATTTCATACTTACCGGCCGTTGTCTTGGTGACGCGTCCCTCTTTCGGCATCCAGCCCGACCTCCCTGGATGATGCGGCAGTCCATGTGACCGCTGCAGCCTGTGATTGGCTGCAGCCGTCACTTAGACTGAAACGTCATCCTGGGAAGCCGGACTGGAGACAGAAGCAGGGAGTTCTCGGTAAGTATGAACTTCAATTTTTTTGACAGGTTGCTGTATATTGGGATCGGTAGTCACTGTCCAGGGTGCAGAACCAGTTACTGCCGATCGCTTAACTTTTTCAGCACCCTGGACAGTGACTATTTACTGACGTCTCCCAGCAACGTTCCCGTAATTACGGGAGCCCCATTGACTTCCTCAGTCTGGCTGTAGACCTAGAGATACATAGGTCCAGCCAGAATTAAGAAATGTCATGTCAAAAAAGCAAGACGCATCCGCAGCACACATAACATGTGCATGACATCTGCGGACTTCATTGCGGAATTTAGAATCTCCATTGAAGTCAATGGAGAACTTCCGCAATGAGTCCGCAACCAGTCCGCCACTGGTCCGCAACATCCATTGTATGCTGCGGACACCATATTCCGCACCGCAGCCTATGCTCCGCAGCGGAATTTTCAGCCATGTCTAAACGAAGCCTACTAAAAAGAAGAGGAAGGCAATGGAGAAACGGCTCCACTGCGGATTAACGCTGCGGAGTGTCCGCAGCGGAATTCAAGAGCAATTCCGCCACGTGGGGCTTTGCCCTTAGGAAACTTAGTTCAGACATTGCGGAAAATAACTGTGCAGAAATTAGGCTGCAGTGCAGAATTTTCCCTCCGCAGCATGCTCATTATGTTGCGGAGAAGAAGCGGAATTTCAAAGCGGATTTCAGCCTTTGCAATGCAAAAACTGAAATCTGTGGCAAGTCCGCTATGATATCCACAACGTCTCACTTACCTGTCAAATATGCAAATGTTGGTGCAGATTCGTTGCATAATTGCTCCGAATCTGCACCAACATTTGCAGCAGAAAAATTCTGCCACGTCTGAATGTGGCCTTATTATGTACAACACAATGGATCCATGGTATGGCAGTGGTAGAACAGGAGTAAGAAATGTGATTAAAAAAATAATGCAGGTATGTGGACAGGGGCCAGGGGTTTTGTACAATTACAACTGGCTAAAACCTGAGACCACTGTTTTTGCCGAGTCCGGAGATATTACACTATATCCAAAAGCCTGTTTGCAGCTGACATATCATTTTTAGTAATGAAGTATGGCTGTATATAATGCGCAAAAAGGTGTTGGATAGTTTGCAGATTTAACTAAACATTAAGGCTTTGTTCACACCACGTATGAGCCCAAATGCATTCACAGGGCTTCAATCACCAAATGGATTGTCGTTTTGGCCTCCATTGGGCTGTTATATGTCGTTATACCCTTTTTTTTGCTGTATAGAAAAGCGTAGTCAACTATGCTTTTTATGCAGAGGCATCCCCCCCAAAAATTATTCTACACAGTAAAAGTTTTTTTTATTATTGGAGCCTATGGGAGATGTACGCCACTGTATACGCATATGTCTGACAGAAGGCTCAGATGTGATGTGAACAGCGTTGTACACAGTCTTAGTTTATCAAGTAAAAAACATTTAAAAGGGTCATATAATTTGAGGTTAAATTGACATTGTAAAGTATGTTAATCATGAAAGCCCTTTGTCTCTTTTATCAAAGTCAATAACCATGAATCAGTACAATTTATATAACTTGTGAGCCGTTGCTTCACTAGATAATAAAAATATATTTTATTTAGCTTTAATGGTTTAATCATTTCCATGACTCATTGTATCCTCACCTTTGTCTCAGGTTATAATTTAAGTAAATCACACCCTAAGGCCGGATTCACACGAGCGTGTGCGTTTTGCGCACGCAAGAAACGCGGCGTTTTGCGTGCGCAAAAGGCACTTAACATCTCCGTGTGTCATGATCATATGGTGCGCAGCTGCGTGCGTTTCGCACTGCCGCCATCATTATGACACTCCGTTTGTATGTTTGTAAACAGAAAAGCACGTGGTGCTTTTTTGTTTACATTCATAGTTTTTACTGCTGTTGCGCGAATCACGCGAGTCCAACGGAAGTGCTTCCGTGTGGTGCGCGTAATTTTCACGCACCCATTGACTTCAATGGGTGCATGATGCCCGAAATACGCACAAAGAACGGACATGTGAGTTTTTTACGCAGCGTACTCACGCTGCGTAAAAATCACGGACTCTCTGCACGGCCCCATAGACTAATATAGGTCCGTATGAAGCGCGTGTAAGTCACGCGCGTTGCACGGACGTATTTAACGTTCGTCTGAATAAGCCTTATGTTAGTCTATGGGGCCGTGCAGACAGACAGTGATTTTTGCGCAGCGTGAGTCCACTGCGTAATACTCACGACATGTCCTATATTTGTGCGTTTTTCGCGCATCACGCACCAATGAAGTCAATGGGTGCGTGAAAATCACGCTCGTGTAAATCCGGCCTTAAACCCTTTAGGGCAAAGCCGGTTTTGGCCTTGTGGACACAGATGATTTTTTCAAATCTGACGTGTCGCTTTATGTGGTAATAACTTTGGAATGCTTTAATCTATACAAGCGATTCTGAGATTGTTTTCTTGTGACATATTATACTTTATGATAGTGAAAAATATTTGGTCGATAAATTCAATATTTATTTGTGAAAAACTTAAAATTTTAAAGAAAATGTGCAAAATTTAGCATTTTTCTAAATTTAAATGTCTCTACATGTAAAACGTATAGTAATACCAAACAAAATAGTTATTAGTCAACATTTCCCATATGTCTACTTTATGTTTGCATCATTTTTTTCACGACCTTTTATTTTTCTAGACTGTTACAAGGCTTAGAACTTTAGCAGCAATTTCTCACATTTTCAAGAAAATTTCACGAAGTACAGTAAAAAATTGTGTGGTACAGTGTTAGCCAGAAACAATATGCAATGTTAAATACTTTTGTATAAAAAAAGACATAAGTATAGTAGGTATGATACCTTTATTGGCTAACTGTAAAAATTATATAATTTTTATGGTTAGCCAATATAGGTATCATACCGCCTTTACTTTTGTCTTTTTTGACACAAAAGTATTTAAAGAGGCTCTGTCACCAGATTTTGCAGCCCCTATCTGCTATTGCAGCAGATAGGAGCTGCAATGTAGATTACAGTAACGTTTTTATTTTTAAAAAACGAGCATTTTTGGCCAAGTTATGACCATTTTTGTAGTTATGCAAATGAGGCTTGCAAAAGTCCAAGTGGGTGTGTTTAAAAGTAAAAGTCCAAGTGGGCGTGTATTATGTGCGTACATCGGGGCGTTTTTAATACTTTTACTAGCTGGGCGCTCTGACGAGAAGTATCATCCACTTCTCTTCAGAACGCCCAGCTTCTGGCAGTGCAGATCTGTGACGTCACTCACAGGTCCTGCATCGTGTCGGACACATCGGCACCAGAGGCTTCAGTTGATTCTGCAGCAGCATCGGCGTTAGCAGGTAAATCGATGTAACTACTTACCTGCAAACGCCGATGCTGCTGCAGAATCATCTGTAGCCTCTGGTGCCGATGTGTCCCCGCTCGTCTGACACGATGCAGGACCTGTGAGTGACGACACAGCGTGATCTCTCGAGAACACGCTGTGTCTGCACTGCCAGAAGCTGGGCGTTCTGAAGAGAAGTGGATGATACTTCTCATCAGAACGGCCAGCTAGTAAAAGTATTAAAAACGCCCCGATGTACGCACATAATACACGCCCACTTGGACTTTTACTTTTAAACACACCCACTTGGACTTTTGCAAGCCTCATTTGCATAACTACAAAAATGGTCATAACTTGGCCAAAAATGCTCGTTTTTTAAAAATAAAAACGTTACTGTAATCTACATTGCAGCGCCTATCTGCTGCAATAGCAGATAGGGGCTGCAAAATCTGGTGACAGAGCCTCTTTAACATTGCAAGAAAATGTCAAAAGGCTATTTTTTCAGGGACCAGTTCAGTTGTGAAGTGGCTTTGAGGGCCTTCTATAAGTCCCCATAAATCACCCTATTTTGAAAACGGCACCTCTCAAAGTATTCTTTTTTTTTTGCTGAAATTCATTTATACAAAAAAAAAATCTGTAACACAGAAGGTTTTACCAGAGAAACGCAACTCAATATTTATTGCCCAGATTCTGCAGTTTTAAGAAATATCCCACATGTGGCCCTAGTATGCTAATGAACTGAAACACAGACCTCAGAAGCAAAGGAGCAACTAGTGGATTTTGGGGCCTCCTTTTTTTAGGAATATATTTTAGGCCCCATGTCAAGTTTGAAGAGGTCTTGTGGGGCCTAAACAGTCGAAACCCCCCAAAAGTGACCCCATTTTGGAAACTACACCCCTTAAAGCGCTTTGTTAGGGGTATAGTGAGCATTTTGACCCCACAGTTTTTTTGCACAATGTAGTGGAATTAGTCTGTGAAGATGAAAATCTGCTTTTTTTTCTGCTAAAACATAGTATTTTTTCATTTTTACAAGGAATAAGGGAAAAAAAGCACCCCAACATTTGTGAAGTAATTTCTCCCGATTACGGTAATGCCCCATATGTGGTCATAAATTTATGTTGATTTTGGACCGCAGATTTGCAATGTCCTGGATGGACCAAAACAGTGGAAACCCCTGAAAAGTGACCCCATTTTGGAAACTACAGCCCTCAAGAAATTCTTCGAGGGGTATAGTTAGCATTTTGACCCCACAAGTTTTTTGAAGAATTTAGTAAAATTAGGCCGTGAAAATTAATATCAACATTTTTGCCCACTAAAATGTTGAATTTTTAAATTTTCACAAGGGATAAAAAAGAAAAAGCCGCCCAACCATTGTAAAGCAATTTCTCCAGAGTACGGCAATACCCCATATTTGGTCATAAATGTTTTTTATTAGAAAGTAATTAACCCTTTCAGGACTGATCCTTTTTGGCTTTTTCATTATCGTTGGAACGTCTATGGTCGCGGACCGTCGTTCAGACTTACCTTCTGATGTTCCCGGCCATGGACGTCTGTGTTCTCGGTGGCATCTCCTTCCAGGGAGACGCCGGCACTCACTTCCGGCTTCTGAGACTGATTCCCGCAGGGCACGGCCTTAAAGGGCCAGTACGCGTCCAGATGTTAATAATCAATAATTAGCCCAGAATGCTGATGTACTATAAAAGGGGCTCTGCCCACTTGATCCTTGCCTGAGTGTCGTTGTATGCCTAAAGTTTGTCTTACAAATGGTCTCCTAGTGTTTTCCAGTTCCCAGTGTTACCCGTTCCTGCTGCCTGTACCCTGTATCCCGTGCTACCGTGCCTCTGTGCCATCTACAGTGAAAGTCAACTTGTGTCTTCCGCTACATTTACTGTGCGATCTACAGTGAGAGTCAAGTCGTGTCTTCCGCTGCAACTACTGTGCCATCTACAGTGAAAGTCAAGTTGTGTCACCGCTACTGTCTACATTGCCTCAGGTACCCTTTCTGGACTATAGACATTGTATTGTATCTACGCGGTACAGCCCAGTGGGTCCACACCCCGCGCCGTGACAATCGTTTTTCACTCCCCGCCTTCCAAGAGTCATAACTTTTTTCTTTTTTCGTCAATAGAATGGTGTGACTGCTTATTTTTTGCGGGAGGAGTCGTAGTTTCTATTAACACCATGTAAAGTACCATATAATGTACTGGGAAACTGTAAAAAAATGATTTGCGGGCTGAAATTGGAAAAAACTGATTCCTTCATCGTTTCCGGGGTTTTGGTTTTACGTCTTTCACCGTGCGGTAAAAACAACAACTTAATTTTATTCTGCGTCTCAATACAACTTCGGTGATACTAAATTTATATAGTTTTTTTTATATTTTACTACTTTTACAAAGAAAAGACTATTTGTTAAAAAAAAAATATTGTTTTCTATCATCACATTCTGAGAGCCATGTTTTTTGGTCGATTGACCGGTGTGAGGGCTTGTTTTTGGCGGGACGAGCTGTAACTTTTATTGGTACCATGTTATGGTGCATACAACTTCTTCATCACTTTTTATTACATTTTCTTAGTGCTGTGACCAAAAAAACTGAGATTAAATTCTTTATTTCTTACAGCGTTCACCATGCACAATAAATTAAGTTTTACTTTATTCTGCAAGTCGGTTTGATTATGGCAATACCATATGTATATAGTTTTTTTATGTTTTGCAGCATTTGCAAAATAAAATCACATTTTTATTAAATTATTTATTTTCTGTGTCACCTTATTTTGAGAGCCATAACTTTTTTATTTTTCAGTCAAAAAAGCTGTGTAAGGGCTTGTTTTATGCGGAACGGGTGTTAGTTTTTATTGGTACTATTTTTGGGTACATGGGACTTTTTGATCACTTTTTATTCTATGGGTATGTTCACACAGCCTATTTTTAGCTGTTTTTCTTAGAATATACATCCTCGTGCGAGAAGTAAACTCCCGCGACGACCTATAGTTACTTAGTGGTGTGGCTAGGGGTTAAACATTTCACAATGCTGTAAAAAAACTTTCAGGTTCAATATTTATATCAAGTACATTGGCAAATATGTATGGTTCTGTTGTTTTGACGGAATCAATAGCGTAGTCAACTGCGCTATTGATTCAGTAAAAAAAATGGAAACCTTACGGAATGAAGACAAATGGAAACCATTAGCAATGGAATCATTACCATTGAAATCAATGGTAATGGAAACAGAAGATATGGTTTCCGTTTGCCTTTCCGTTGATGGGTTCCTCCGATGGAAAGCTTTGACGGAACCCATAAACGGAAAGCGAACGCTGATGTGAACAGGCCCGAATAGTAAATCTGCCCTTATGTGTTGCATGGAGACTAAACTTCTGATGTCACTAGCATACATGTGAGAAGTATTGGAGAGCATGCTATGTTTTATTTGGTATATAGAGTTTGTTCTTAAAATGTAAGCATAAAGTGAAAGCGTAAAAAAAAAAGCCAAAAAAAGCACTATGAAAGTTACCTACACTGACATCTTCTACATGGACAAGCAAAGGTTCCTTAGTAAGTTCTTTAGATATTTTTTTGGGTTACATGTATTAAAGAGGCTGTCACTACATTATAAGTGGCCTATATTGTACATGATGTGATCGGCGCTGTAATGTAGATTACAGCAGTGTTTTTTATTTAGAAAAACGATCACTTTTGACGGGGTTATGACCTACATTAGCTTTATGCTAATGAGTTTCTTAATGGACAACTGGCGTGTTTTACTTTTTGACCAAGTGGGCGTTGTGGAGAGAAGTGTATGACGCTGACCAATCAGTGACCAATCAGCGTCATACACTTCTCTCCATTAATTTACACAGCACATAACGATATAGCTATATCGCTATGTGCAGCCACATAAACGCACTATAACGTTACTGCAGTGTCCTGACAATGAATAGACATCACTACCAACCAGGACGTGATGTGTATTCAGAATCCTGACACTTCGCTAACACAATCCCGACACTACAGCACAGCAAGCGTAATCTCGTTTGAAATGACAGTTTACAGCGTAATCTCGCGAGATTACGCTTGCTGTGCTGCAGTGTCGGGATTGTGTTAGCGAAGTGTCAGGATTCTGAATACACATCACGTCCTGGCTGGAGGTAATGTATATAGGTAAGCTAATATAGGTCATAACTCCGTCAAAAATGATAATTTTTCTAAATAAAAAACACTGCTGTAATCTACATTACAGCGCCGATCACATCATGTACAATATAGGGCACTTATAATGTGGTGACAGAGCCTCTTTAAGGGCCTGTTCACATCACCGTTCGTTTCCGCTGAGGTTTTCCATCTGAGGTTTTCGTCCGGTTAACCCCTCAGCGGAAAGTCAAACGGAAACCCCAGCTTCCATTTCCCTCACCATTGAACTCAATGGTAACGGAAACCTATCTAATGGTTTCTGTCTTCCTCCATTGTGACAGGGTTCGTTGTTTTGGACGGAATCAATAGAGCAGTCGACTGCCTGAGCAATATTGGAACAACCTAGTATTATCCAGCAAAGCTTCCTGTATGCATCTGATCCTGTCTGCTATTGCTATCAGTTATAAGCCTGTTTTCAGTTGTCCGTTACCAGCCTGTATCTAGTCTGCTATGGCTATCAGTTATCAGCTTGTGTCCGGTTATCCATTACCAGCCTGTATCTAGTCCGCTATTGCTATCTGTGGTCAACCTGTATCTGGATTTCCATTGCCAGTCTGTATACAGTCAGCTGTTGCTATTTGTGGTCAGCCTTTTTTCTTTCCATCCCCCCCAAATAATTCATAAAGTTAATTAACCGCTTCCCGATCGCCCAAAGTAAATTCACGTCGGTGCTTGCTGGGCTCTGTGCAGCGCCGACGTGATTTCACGGTGGGTGTCAAAACCGCGATCCGGGTGTCTCAGAGTAACGCTGACACCCAGATCGCGCTGTTAACCCCCGTCTCTGGGCCTCGGAGACATGATCTGGACCTGATTGGTTCAGGTCCAGATCACGTGATCGCAGGGAAAGTTTGTTGTAGCAACAAACTGGAAACAAACTTTCCCGGGGACCGATTGCGGGTGCTGTAGTCGGTTGCATGGCAAAACCGGAGGCCATACAAGAGCCTCTGGGTCTGCCATGCACAGCAGCCTATGAGGACAAGCCTGAGGCCGGTCCTTATAGTCTCCCTGTCAGTGTGACACTCAGAGTCACACTGACAGTTTATAATACATTACACTACCTAGGTAGTGTATTGTATTATAGCAGCTATCAGTGCTGGCGGTCTTCAAGTAAAACAAGTAAAAAAAAGTAATAAAAATGTTTTATAAAAGTGTAAAAACAAGTTGTAAGTTACAAAACAAAAAATGCTTTTTTCCTATAAGTCTTTTATTATAGAAAAAAAATTAAAACGATAAAAAAGTACACATATTTGATATCACAACGTTCGTAACAACCCAAACTATAAAACAATACTATTATTTTTCCCGCACAGTGAACACCGCAAAAAAATTATATTAAAAAACAATGCCAGAATCACTATTTTTTAATCATCACCCCTCCCAAATTATAGAATAAAAAGTGATAAAGAAAAAAGCCCTTACACAGCTTTTTTGACTGAAAAATAAAAAAGTTATGGCTTTCAGAACATGGTGACACAAAAAATGTATAATTTTATTGAAAAGTTATTTTATTGCGCAAACGCCACAAAACATAAAAAACGATATGCATAGTATCGTATCGACACGCAGAGTAAAGTAAATTGTCATTTATAGCGCACGGTGAACACTGTAAAAAAACAATAAAAACATTGTCAGAATCTATGTTTTTTTGTCACTTTGCTTGCCAAAAAAAATCAAATAAAAATTTATAAAATCACATGTACCCCAAAATGGTACCAATGAAAACTACAGATTGTCCCGCAACAAATAAGCCCTCACACAGCTCCAGTGGAGAAAAAATATAACATTTTTGGCTCTCAGAATATAGCGACAGAAATTGTGCAGACTGTCCCATACACTTACATATGCCCCCACATTATAAACTGAAATACTAGCAAAATCCCAAACAGAACTATTAGGGCATGGCCAGACGTGGCGGAATTGCTCTGGAATTCTGCTGCGGACAGTCCGCTGCGGTAATCCGCAGCGGATATATTCTCCATTGGTTTCCACACCTTTTCAGTTAGGTTCGTGCTGACGTGGCGGAAAACTCCGGTGTGGACCATAGGCTGCGGTGCGTAATTTGGTGTCCGCAGCATACACTGGCTGTTGCGGACGTGTAGCGGACTTGTTGCGGACTCATTGCGGAATTTCTCCATTGACTTCAATGGAGATTCAAAATTCCGCAATGAAATCCGCAGATGTTATGTCTGTTGCGTTGCGTATTGGTTTTTTCTAACAGGATATTACTTCATTCTGGCTGGACCTATGTATTTCTAGGTCTATAGACAGACTGAGGCCCCATGCACACGAACGTAAAAACGCCAATAATCACGAGCCATAATTACGGCACGGGCAGGCCCGTAGAAGTCTATGGGGCTCCCGTAAGTACGGGTGACTACGTGTGTGCACCCGTAATTACGGGAGCGTTGCTAGGCGACGTCAGGAGATAGTCACTGTCCAGGGTGCTGAAAGAGTTAAACGATCGTCAGTAACTGTTTCAGCACCCTGGACAGTGACTACCAATCACAATATAGATCAACATGTAAAAAAATTAGAAGTTCATACTTACCGAGAACTCCCTGCTTCTTCCTCCAGTCCAGCCTCCCTGGATGACGTATCAGTCTAAGTGATGGCTGCAGCCAATCACAGGCCAATCACAGGCTGCAGCGGTCACATGGACTGCCGCATCATCCAGGGAGGTTGGGCTGGATATCGAAGGAGGGACACCAAGACAACGGCCGGGTAAGTATGAATTTCTTTTACTTTTACTAGGGAAAGGGCAGTCCCTTCTCTCTATCCTGCACTGATAGAGAGAAGGGAAGTACTCTTCACCTGAATACGTAACGGCTAATCCGCATCAATTTCCTGCACATTTTAGGCAAAGCCGCAACAGAATCTGCAACTCAGATTATGTGCGGCATTGATGTGGACAGTGGCGGCAAAAACACGCCATGTCTGGCCATGCCCCAAGGGTATGTTCACGCGCTTAACCAAACACGTCTGAAAATACAGAGCTGTTTTCAAGGGAAAACACCTCCTAATTTTCAGACTTTTTTTTAGCAACTCGCGTATTTTGCAGCGTTTTCTACGGCCGTTTTTGGAGCTGTTTTTCTATAGTGTCAATGAAAAACGGCTCCAAAAACATCCCAAGAAGTGACATGCACTTCTTTTTCGTGGCCGTCGGAACAGAACACAGTTTTTCCCATTGAAATCAATGGGCAAATGCTTGGAGGCGTTCTCCTTACAATTTTTAAATCGTTTTTCGGCCGAAATTTAGCCGTGTGAACATACCCTAACCAATCTAAATCTGCGCTCCAAAACCCAAATGGCACTCCCTCCTTTCTGAGCACTACAGCGTGCCCAAACACCAGCTTACATCCACATATATGACATTTTATATCCGGGAGAACCCGCCCCAACATTGTATGAGGTATTTGTCTTCAGTGGCACAAACTGGGCACAACATATTGTGCATTAAAATGGCATATCAGTGGAAAATGTAAATTTTTACTTTGCACCATCCTCTGCGCATTAACTGTCAGGGATCATTACCATGTATATTGTTTGAAAATATATTATCCTTACTTATATATATATATATATATATATATATATATATATATATATCAGTGTATTTCACAAAGAGATTGGATCTATGGAACACAAAGGAGCCTGCATGAGGGACACTCCTATGGAAGACACCGCCCCTGGAATGCAAGAGGAGTGTACAGATGGACTTACAGCTGAGGAGCCAATAGGGCTTAAGCACGTCCCACCTTCCTAATTGGAAGATTTTTTTTGTGTTTCTTTGTTCAATAAAAAGTTCAGTTCACTTCCTACTTCACTGAGGGAGGATCTGTACCAATTTGTCTCCTGGTATATTTTCTCCACGCATGCCCTCAGATTACAATTTACAGGGTGGTTATTCGGTGTGAAATAACAGGGAAAAGGAAGTTTTGCCCTGACAATTGGCGCCCAACGTGGGGCCATACTCGAGGGGATCTCGGAATCCGGACAACCGACAATCACAGGGTGAAACAGACGACCCAGGACTGCCCACTGAAGGAGCCTGATCACCTCCACAATAACACGGTAAGTCAGAGCATTTTATAAATCTTCGTCTTATCTGTGCTAGTGGACGGTCTTTTGGTAGTCTGTAGAACCCTGGTCGATTGGCTGGATTATCTCAGGCGACAGGGGCGACATCCCCGCTGTGTGGTCACGAACCCGTAAGAAATTAGTCGCGCCCGACTAACCATCCTCTGGGTAATTAGGGACTAGATAGAAAATATAACCTGTCTTATACAGGGGCACGATAAGACGTGTGAAAAGTTGTGGGTAATATATCGGCCAGACCAAGAGAGTTACAGTCCGAAAATTGTTACTAGATAGATATTGTAATATTCCAGCGAGATTTAATAAATTGCAGACTGGGAGATTGTAATATTTCGGCGAGACCTAGAGAGTTGCAGACTGCGAAATTGTAATATTTCCGGCTAGACCTAGAGAGTTGTAGACCGACAATTGTTATATAAATTACGTGAAGGATATAGAAGGTTAGAATAGATGGTTTACGGTCCATATTCAAATCATCAGGATCACCCGTACCCGGACGATCCTATTCATATGATTTGGTGAAGCGAAGGGAAGGGAAACAGTATGTGCGTAAAATGAAGAAATTGATGGAAGTGTGCGGAATGCATAGGGGAGGCGGCTGCAAGCCGGAGATTGGGCAATAGGTATTCGGGAGAACAAAAGGGAAGTTGGAAGATAGTAAGTTGATGGAAAGTGCTTTAGCATGGCAGCGAACAGCCATAGCTGTCAGCAAAGAGGGATTTGCAGAAGAGGAAGTTAGGAATAAGAAAGGTATTATATTATGTATTATACACCACAGGACCCGCCGCTGCCTTATAATGGCAGCAGTCCCTCATGTTGGGTGTGTCTTTATTGTGGCCAGCAAAACCCCCTTGCAATTGAACAATGTGTTTCCTGTGGGAGAGGCCGCCCCTCACCCCCTGATGAGGTCACGTCCGGCTCAACCAAATCAGCCTTCCCAAGCCCAACCCCAAGCCCAACCCCTTCTGCACCCACAGACACGCCCAGTACACCCGGAACTGACATCAGTACGTCACAGGAAGTTCTCCCCCACCCACGGCCATCTTACTACTCCACAGGAAGCTACCATAGAGCCACCATTACCACTATACCCAGTTCTTACACCGGAAGGTGCCTATTATGTCCCAAAAGATTTTGTGCCCCTTTTCCCTATTGTCCCAGCCATGACTGGGCGCTTCCCGTCCATCGATGACTTTCTTAATAGCCCGGTCTTTCAACGCGAAATGGAAAAGAGAAGGAGTCAGCTTGAACCGGATGAGTTACATGTTGTGAAAGAGGAACGTACGCTCCCCCTCCCGGTCAGTCAGATCCCGGGCCGTGTCAAATTTAACATACCGGAGTCCCCACCAGTGGAGGAGAGGGATACTTTCTCTGATGCGGGACACCCGCAGTACTGGGAACCGTTCGCAAATAGACTGGTGGGGCCTACTGACACTTTGTTGATGGCAAGAATAGGCGATATTGTCACCCAGCGAGTGGATGCAATTGTCATCCCAGCTAATAGTAAGCTCCGCCATATGCGAGGGGTGGCCAGGGCAATAGTACATGCTGGAGGTCTCGGAATTCAACCCTACAGCGATCTCATAGTTCAGGAACAGGGCCCACTTAGAGTGGCAGATCTGGTAACCACAGGCCCACGAAATTTTCCCTGCACCCTGATAGTACATGCAGTAGGCCCTGTGTATAAGGCCGAGAATCACGAGCACTGTGTTCAGCAGCTTCAGACAACTGTCCACAGGATTCTGGATTTCGCCAATCATAAACGCCTCACAACCATAGCACTCCCAGCTATTAGTGCAGGCATTTTAGGTTTCCCACCTCAAGCATGCGCACAGGCAATTGTTCCGGCCATACGGCATCACCCAGTAGTGCCGTCTCTGGAGGAAATCAGACTAATTAGCAATGATGATGTCACTTGTCCAAGCACTGAAGAAGGCCGTGCAGAACATGTCCAAGCAAGTTATCCCCTCACCTTTACTTAAGGAGTCGTTCCCTGAAGACCCGGATGAACTGCTACCTGGCCTATCCCGCCCACCGGTCTACCCACCCCCTCCTACAGCCTTATCTCTAGTTCCCATATCCACACCCACGGTGGTACTCCCCGATGCGGCACTGCCTCGGGAGATCGGGATTACCACAGCCGCTGCCTCCGCCATCCCCGGCTCTCCTCCAGTCCCTGACCCACCTACGACCACGACCACGTCCCAAGGTGACGCACCCAACAAATATGTGGCCTTCAATCCGACGCAAGTGAACCAGATTGTGAGCCAACTGCCGGACCCGGACAAGAATCCTATGCCGTTCTACAGGAGACTCATTCAACAGACATACTCAGCAGTATGGAAGGATTTGCAACTCATCACTAGCATCAAGGCGGGGGACAGTTTCTGGCCCATAATCCAGTCTGCATTAGATGATACACAAGTACCAAATCAGTTAACTTATGAATCAGGAGATGTGTTTTGCCGCCAAATGCAAGGGTGGGCCAGCGATAGGTTAACGGAATCTTCCACGAGTATTTCAGACTGCACCCAAGACACCACGGAATCAGTGGAGAAGCTTTATGCCAGGATACAATCCCTTTTCCAAGACCAGGGGTTTGATGTTAAAGTCAAAATGCAACAGGTGTTATTAGTGACCTCCTTTGTTAATGGTCTCAAGGAGCATATCAAGAAGAAGTTGGTGGAGGGAAGGCCGGAATATGTTGACATGGATCCCAGGAAGGTCCTCCTCATAGCTAAAGCTATTGAAAAACCCCCACCCCACAGGAGTCTACAAAGGTAGCCGTGTGCCAGGATATCAATACAATTATGTATGCTGGACCAGCAGAGCGATGCCCCCCCTCTCTACCCGCAACAGGCTTACTGTCCTCCTCAACGATCTTACGGGCCCAGACCCATACAAGCGAGATTTACAAGGGAAGATCCTGACACCCAGGGTCCCGGAGGGGCCAGTGAAGTCCTCGTCTGTTATAGATGTGGCGAACCAGGACACTTCAAGCGAAACTGCAAGACTCGTCTGGACAATCGACCCGATCCATGACTTCAAGGCGATTACCGTAATCGCTCTCTGGAACGTCCTTACCGACCATAGGGAACCGGCAAGCCCATGCCCACCATGGCCTCTGTTACTGCACAGTCTGGACCTATTTCTTCTGTTAGGATCCTGGTGGGAGGCCACTCTTTGCCTTTTCTAGTGGACACGGGTGCAGCCAGGTCAGTCAAAAGAACTAAGGATCTACCTGCTGACGGTTTCATTTCTGAAGATTATATCTCCTGCGTTGGTGTAGACGGCAAGCCATCTTCTTCTAGGCTCACCTACCCCATACCTGTTGGGGCCCAACCAAAGATTCTCTCCAGATTTGTGGTTTACAATACCTGTCCTCTCAACCTGTTGGGAGCGGACTTGTTACAAAAACTTCACGCGATTATCCACTACGAAGATTCTGGAATGTACCTTGATTTGGACACTCCTCTGTCCCAGGAAGAGACCTGTCAGATCAGGGCTATCCCCTTGCTTCTACACCAACCCCCTCCCACCCCCATTCCGGAATATTTCCACAATCAGATCCCCGATTCTTTGTGGTCCACAGGCCCGGAAGATATAGGGAAATTACCCGTTCCACCTGTTCAAGTGTTCCTCAAAGAAGGTGTGAACATACCACGGCTCCCCCAACATCCTTTGAAGGCTACTCAAGAAGCTTCCTTGGGCGCCCAGATTCAGGGACTACTACGGAATGGCGCTCTTATCCACTGCATATCTCCAGCCAATACCCCCCTCTTCCCTGTGAAGAAGAAAACTCAGAAAGGAGAGCCCGATAAATTTCGCATGGTCCAGGATCTGAGAGCAGTTAACGCTGCTACGGTACTAGAAACTCCAGTGGTCCCCAACCCGCATACTCTGCTGAGTAACATTCTGCCCGAATCTACATACTTCACGGTTATTGATTTGGCCAATGCTTTCTTCAGTGTCCCTCTACATCCTGATTGTCAGTATCTTTTTGCGTTCACCTACAGGGGAGCTCAGTACACTTGGACAGTTATGCCACAAGGAGCACAGAACTCACCCAATCACTTTTCTCAGACCCTCTCCATGTGCCTGGATCCTTGGATACGAACTCACCCTGCCACACTCCTCCAATACGTGGATGACCTACTCCTTTGTTGTCCGGACAAACAGACAAGTCATCATTTCTCTCTACGCCTGCTCCAGTTTCTTGCAAAAATTAATTGTAAGGTTTCTCTGCAGAAGCTCCAGTGGTGTGCCACCAAAGTTGTTTTCCTAGGACACTGCATTTCCCAGGGGGTGAAACACCTTACTGAAGACCGGAAGTTTGCTATTCGAGATATTCCCCTCCCAAGGGGAGTGAAACAACTCCAAGCGTTCCTGGGTATGGTCACCTACTGTAGACTGTGGATTCCCAATGCTTCCTCCCTTATGCAACCACTGTATGATGCCTTGAAGGATGTAGTCTGGAATCCACATCTACCTGTGGAAGCCGTGGATGCGGTACAAAGACTCAAAGAACTGATGGTCTCCACGCCAGCCCTTGACATCCTCGACTATCAGCGACCATTTTTCCTCTTTGTGTCAGAATACCACGGCCATGCATCCGGAGTGTTAACCCAACACCATGGAGGGAAACACCGTCCCATTGGATATTACTCTTGTAAACTGGACTCTGTCTCACAAGCGGCCCCTGTATGTCTTAAAGCTGTGCCGGCCGCCAAGGAATTGCTGGATAAAACGTCTGACATTCTTCTAGGACATTCAGTTATGATATTGGCTCCACATGATCTCAAAGCCATCCTTGATCAAAGCCAACAAAAGCATCTCTCTTCACAGTGGCATATTAGACTCCAATGTTCTCTTCTTCTCCCAGAAAATGTGACCCTACAGCGATGCACAATCCTGAATACAGCCACATTGCTTCCTCTCTCTCGAGGGGGGATTATACAGATGGGTTTTCTTCTCACACTCCTAATCTGCTCATGACGGATTATGATGATCCAGATGCCCACGAACACGACTGCCTCCAGGCGATGCACCATGAAACATCGCATTTGCCCACAGTGACTGAACAGATGATAGTCAATGCTGACCTTACCCTCTTCACTGATGGATCCAGATATGCGGATGAATGGGGGTCTTTCCACACTGGATATGCTGTGGTGTCCCCTACCACGGTCATTACAGCCGGATCTCTTCCGCCATACATATCAGCGCAAGAGGCGGAGCTGATAGCCCTAGCTGAAGCCTGCAGACATGCAGAAGGATGAACCGTCGATATCTATACTGACTCTAGATATGCATTCGGGGTGGCGCATGATTTTGGTCAGATATGGGCCATGCGGGGCTACAAGACAGCCACCGGATCTCCTATCAAGAATGCAGAGGCGGTGGAGAATTTACTGGAGACCCTCCAGCTCGCCCTGCAAGTGGCAGTAATCAAAGTTAAAGCACATGGGAAAATCCATATGGCAGAAGCCCAAGGAAATCAGTTTGCGGATCAAGAGGCTAAGCAATCAGCCATAAGACCTCGAGAGGAGGCAGGTGTGTACGTAATGACGAGGAGGGGTAAAAGGAAAGAAGAAGAGCAGGAGAGGGAGAAAATGGATAATCCAGGAGTCAAGACCCTCCAGGAATTCCAAAAACAAGCCCCGACCCACGAGAGAGAAGAATGGCTCAGAACAGGGGCGATACAATCGTTGCAGGATTAACTCTGGAGAAAAGGGAACAGAATATGTCAACCCAGAGCACTTTACCCATCTACTGTACAATGGGCCCACGGAATAGTACACAGAGGGAAGAATCAGATGATTGCTGCCATAAACGAACTATACGTAGCACCCGGAATTTCCATACCAGCTAAGCAATACACCCAAAGCTGTGAAATCTGCAATACCTGCAATCCAGGAAGAACTGAACCCACTCCAAAGAAACACTTAGCAAGACCATTGTACCTGTTTCAAAGGATACAGATAGACCATATGCAATTACCAAAGAGTGGAAGGTATGAATATGTCCTGGTGGTGGTGGACATGTCCTCAGGATGGCCTGAAGCTTACCCAGTGTCCAACATGACAGCAAGAACCACGGTGAAGCGACTGCTCACAGAGTTAGTCTGCAGATTCGGTATCCCTGAAGTCATAGAAAGTTATCAGGGACCAGCATTTATTGCAGATGTGACCAGAGACATTTGGAAAATGGTGGGTGCAGATCTCGGACTACACACCCCGTACCACCCTCAAAGCAGTGGCAAAGTGGAAAGGATGAACGGAGCTCTGAAAAGTAAAATTCTTAAAGCCACTAAAGAACTGTCCCTGCCCCTAAACAGCCAACAGGACTCACCCCATATGAAGTCCTCTTTGGGGGTCCTCCCAGAATGGGATGTTACTACCCACAACAGCTTAGTCTAGGAAATGATAGTCTTGTTCATTTTGTCATTTCCCTCAGTAAAGAGTTGACAGTAACACATGCTGCAGTGTTTTCTTCCATTCCAGATCCAGATTCCGTCCCAGGGGTGCACAAGCTACAACCAGGAGACTGTGTACATGTGAAAAGACACGTCAGAGGGGCCTTAGAAGCCAGATTCGAGGGTCCATACCAGGTTCTCCTGATCTCGCCCACTGCAGTTAAGCTTGAAGGAAGGCCGACATGGATCCAAGCCTTGCACTGCAAGAGGGTCTCTTCCAAAGAATGACTGTCACCATGTACATCCTTATCTTTTTCCGTGTTATTGCACAGAGTGTTGAGGGGGGACATGTAGCAATCACCCAGGCTGATGGGGTGACCACCTTTTGGTATAATTCTTCTAGTACACATGTAGCCTCATACCAGTTTGAATTCGAGTCTGTAACATCCTTCAAAAACAAACATGGTTGTTTCAAACAAACGTGCGGATATTGGAATGCTTATCACCTGTGTGATCGAGGCACTTGATATATATGTGTAACAGACAATTATTACGGCAATCGTTGTACATCCTGGGGGGCGGTGGGCTGGAACACGGGGGACCATTGGGGATATCGCCCACAGAGTGCCTTAGAAGAGAAAGACATTAATGGGAAGTCACTTCTAACTAGAATGACACTATCAAGGAAAGCATGTGGTCTGTCAGGATTAGGCTTGATCCTCACCATAGAAAACCCTAGTAAAATTTACCAAGACACATACATATTAGGGACCTATGGGGGAGTAAACAGAGAAATGGGAAAATTCAAACTAAAAGATATGGTTAGACTCCCGAGAATGGAGAAAGTTGAACCCCGAGAGACTGATAAACATGTTTCTATCCCAAATACAGATGCATAAAATTATGATGGCCATGGCTGACCCAGGATTGGAAGACACTATGGCAGTAGAAACCGGATTTGGGGACCATAACGTCTGGTTAGAGTGGGTACAATACACAACACGGAAAGTGAATAAGTCCAACTGCTATGTGTGTGCAGAAGCCCGTCCACACCTAGGGATAGTACCACTTAATATTCCTGATGACGCTGAAGAATGTTTCCTAAGCCTATACACCAATATAACATTAGACCACACAGTATGCGAGGGTGGGAGGCCACTCTTTGCCTTTTCTAGTGGACACGGGTGCAGCCAGGTCAGTCAAAAGAACTAAGGATCTACCTGCTGACGGTTTCATTTCTGAAGATTATATCTCCTGCGTTGGTGTAGACGGCAAGCCATCTTCTTCTAGGCTCACCTACCCCATACCTGTTGGGGCCCAACCAAAGATTCTCTCCAGATTTGTGGTTTACAATACCTGTCCTCTCAACCTGTTGGGAGCGGACTTGTTACAAAAACTTCACGCGATTATCCACTACGAAGATTCTGGAATGTACCTTGATTTGGACACTCCTCTGTCCCAGGAAGAGACCTGTCAGATCAGGGCTATCCCCTTGCTTCTACACCAACCCCCTCCCACCCCTATTCCGGAATATTTCTACAATCAGATCCCCGATTCTTTGTGGTCCACAGGCCCGGAAGATATAGGGAAATTACCCGTTCCACCTGTTCAAGTGTTCCTCAAAGAAGGTGTGCACATACCACGGCTCCCCCAACATCCTTTGAAGGCTACTCAAGAAGCTTCCTTGGGCGCCCAGATTCAGGGACTACTACGGAATGGCGCTCTTATCCACTGCATATCTCCAGCCAATACCCCCCTCTTCCCTGTGAAGAAGAAAACTCAGAAAGGAGAGCCCGATAAATTTCGCATGTTCCAGGATCTGAGAGCAGTTAACGCTGCTACGGTACTAGAAACTCCAGTGGTCCCCAACCCGCATACTCTACTGAGTAACATTCTGCCCGAATCTACATACTTCACGGTTATTGATTTGGCCAATGCTTTCTTCAGTGTCCCTCTACATCCTGATTGTCAGTATCTTTTTGCGTTCACCTACAGGGGAGCTCAGTACACTTGGACAGTTATGCCACAAGGAGCACAGAACTCACCCAATCACTTTTCTCAGACCCTCTCCATGTGCCTGGATCCTTGGATACGAACTCACCCTGCCACACTCCTCCAATACGTGGATGACCTACTCCTTTGTTGTCCGGACAAACAGACAAGTCATCATTTCTCTCTACGCCTGCTCCAGTTTCTTGCAAAAATTAATTGTAAGGTTTCTCTGCAGAAGCTCCAGTGGTGTGCCACCAAAGTTGTTTTCCTAGGACACTGCATTTCCCAGGGGGTGAAACACCTTACTGAAGACCGGAAGTTTGCTATTCGAGATATTCCCCTCCCAAGGGGAGTGAAACAACTCCAAGCGTTCCTGGGTATGGTCACCTACTGTAGACTGTGGATTCCCAATGCTTCCTCCCTTATGCAACCACTGTATGATGCCTTGAAGGATGTAGTCTGGAATCCACATCTACCTGTGGAAGCCGTGGATGCGGTACAAAGACTCAAAGAACTGATGGTCTCCGCGCCAGACCTTGACATCCTCGACTATCAGCGACCATTTTTCCTCTTTGTGTCAGAATACCACGGCCATGCATCCGGAGTGTTAACCCAACACCATGGAGGGAAACACCGTCCCATTGGATATTACTCTTGTAAACTGGACTCTGTCTCACAAGCGGCCCCTGTATGTCTTAAAGCTGTGCCGGCCGCCAAGGAATTGCTAGATAAAACGTCTGACATTCTTCTAGGACATTCAGTTATGATATTGGCTCCACATGATCTCAAAGCCATCCTTGATCAAAGCCAACAAAAGCATCTCTCTTCACAGTGGCATATTAGACTCCAATGTTCTCTTCTTCTCCCAGAAAATGTGACCCTACAGCGATGCACAATCCTGAATACAGCCACATTGCTTCCTCTCTCTCGAGGGGGGATTATACAGATGGGTTTTCTTCTCACACTCCTAATCTGCTCATGACGGATTATGATGATCCAGATGCCCACGAACACGACTGCCTCCAGGCGATGCACCATGAAACATCGCATTTGCCCACAGTGACTGAACAGATGATAGTCAATGCTGACCTTACCCTCTTCACTGATGGATCCAGATATGCGGATGAATGGGGGTCTTTCCACACTGGATATGCTGTGGTGTCCCCTACCACGGTCATTACAGCCGGATCTCTTCCGCCATACATATCAGCGCAAGAGGCGGAGCTGATAGCCCTAGCTGAAGCCTGCAGACATGCAGAAGGATGAACCGTCGATATCTATACTGACTCTAGATATGCATTCGGGGTGGCGCATGATTTTGGTCAGATATGGGCCATGCGGGGCTACAAGACAGCCACTGGATCTCCTATCAAGAATGCAGAGGCGGTGGAGAATTTACTGGAGACCCTCCAGCTCGCCCTGCAAGTGGCAGTAATCAAAGTTAAAGCACATGGGAAAATCCATATGGCAGAAGCCCAAGGAAATCAGTTTGCGGATCAAGAGGCTAAGCAATCAGCCATAAGACCTCGAGAGGAGGCAGGTGTGTACGTAATGACGAGGAGGGGTAAAAGGAAAGAAGAAGAGCAGGAGAGGGAGAAAATGAATAATCCAGGAGTCAAGACCCTCCAGGAATTCCAAAAACAAGCCCCGACCCACGAGAGAGAAGAATGGCTCAGAACAGGGGCGATACAATCGTTGCAGGATTAACTCTGGAGAAAAGGGAACAGAATATGTCAACCCAGAGCACTTTACCCATCTACTGTACAATGGGCCCACGGAATAGTACACAGAGGGAAGAATCAGATGATTGCTGCCATAAACGAACTATACGTAGCACCCGGAATTTCCATACCAGCTAAGCAATACACCCAAAGCTGTGAAATCTGCAATACCTGCAATCCAGGAAGAACTGAACCCACTCCAAAGAAACACTTAGCAAGACCATTGTACCTGTTTCAAAGGATACAGATAGACCATATGCAATTACCAAAGAGTGGAAGGTATGAATATGTCCTGGTGGTGGTGGACATGTCCTCAGGATGGCCTGAAGCTTACCCAGTGTCCAACATGACAGCAAGAACCACGGTGAAGCGACTGCTCACAGAGTTAGTCTGCAGATTCGGTATCCCTGAAGTCATAGAAAGTTATCAGGGACCAGCATTTATTGCAGATGTGACCAGAGACATTTGGAAAATGGTGGGTGCAGATCTCGGACTACACACCCCGTACCACCCTCAAAGCAGTGGCAAAGTGGAAAGGATGAACGGAGCTCTGAAAAGTAAAATTCTTAAAGCCACTAAAGAACTGTCCCTGCCCCTAAACAGCCAACAGGACTCACCCCATATGAAGTCCTCTTTGGGGGTCCTCCCAGAATGGGATGTTACTACCCACAACAGCTTAGTCTAGGAAATGATAGTCTTGTTAATTTTGTCATTTCCCTCAGTAAAGAGTTGACAGTAACACATGCTGCAGTGTTTTCTTCCATTCCAGATCCAGATTCCGTCCCAGGGGTGCACAAGCTACAACCAGGAGACTGTGTACATGTGAAAAGACACGTCAGAGGGGCCTTAGAAGCCAGATTCGAGGGTCCATACCAGGTTCTCCTGATCTCGCCCACTGCAGTTAAGCTTGAAGGAAGGCCGACATGGATCCAAGCCTTGCACTGCAAGAGGGTCTCTTCCAAAGAATGACTGTCACCATGTACATCCTTATCTTTTTCCGTGTTATTGCACAGAGTGTTGAGGGGGGACATGTAGCAATCACCCAGGCTGATGGGGTGACCACCTTTTGGTATAATTCTTCTAGTACACATGTAGCCTCATACCAGTTTGAATTCGAGTCTGTAACATCCTTCAAAAACAAACATGGTTGTTTCAAACAAACGTGCGGATATTGGAATGCTTATCACCTGTGTGATCGAGGCACTTGATATATATGTGTAACAGACAATTATTACGGCAATCGTTGTACATTCTGGGGGGCGGTGGGCTGGAACACGGGGGACCATTGGGGATATCGCACACAGAGTGCCTTAGAAGAGAAAGACATTAATTGGAAGTCACTTCTAACTAGAATGATACTATCAAGGAAAGCATGTGGTCTGTCAGGATTAGGCTTGATCCTCACCATAGAAAACCCTAGTAAAATAGACCAAGACACATACATATTAGGGACCTATGGGGGAGTAAACAGAGAAATGGGAAAATTCAAACTAAAAGATATGGTTAGACTCCCGAGAATGGAGAAAGTTGAACCCCGAGAGACTGATAAACATGTTTCTATCCCAAATACAGATGCATAAAATTATGATGGCCATGGCTGACCCAGGATTGGAAGACACTATGGCAGTAGAAACCGGATTTGGGGACCATAACGTCTGGTTAGAGTGGGTACAATACACAACACGGAAAGTGAATAAGTCCAACTGCTATGTGTGTGCAGAAGCCCGTCCACACCTAGGGATAGTACCACTTAATATTCCTGATGACGCTGAAGAATGTTTCCTAAGCCTATACACCAATATAACATTAGACCACACAGTATGCGAGTCCAGGAAAAAGGAATACCCCATAGTCACCACGACACCTAGACAAGCGCAGGGACTTACCATTTACAAAGGCAACTACACATGTTACACCAATACAGAAGGGAATGGCCGGCTCCTAGGGAACTTTCCGGAAGGGTACTGTTCAAAGTACAGCTCATTAAATGCATCTATCACTCAGAATCAGGTGCAGTTTTTGGGCGATATATACTGGATATGTGGGGATATGAAAATCAGAACCACACTTGAGGGGCAATGGAAAGGAGAGTGTGCATTGGCTAAAGCAATATGCCTTCCACATTCTTGGCGAAGGTTCACATGCAGTGCCGAACCTGCCATGAGGCCAGGTGAGCCGACGGCCTCAGGCGGCACCACCTACCCAAACGGGGGGGGGGCGGCATTTTCAGCCCGGGACTGGACCGGGGGGAGGGGCCATGCAGACGCGCCGAACGTCTGTAATACTCCTCCTTCTCTCTGACGCTGTACACAGTACATACAGCCAGAGAGGAGCAAGTCTGCAGGAGGAGCGACGAGCAGCACCAGCACCACGAGGTAAGTGCCTGCCTTGCTGGGACCGGGACGTGAGTATACTGCAGGGGGGCATTTTACCGACAGCAGAGGGCTCTATGGGGCTGGAATAATCCACCCCATAGAGCCCTCACATCACTATAATGGAACGATTAGTGTGGGTGGGGGAGGGTCTGAGCGTCTGACTTACTGCAGAGAGCTCTATAGGGGGGATTCTGCCCCCACTTTAGAGCAGTCAGATGCTCAGACCCCCCTAACCTTCCAGTATAGTAACTAGTCAGGGCTCTATGGTGGGGGGATGATTCCCCCCTATAGAGCCCTCTGCTGTCAGTAAAACGACCCCCCCCCCCCCCCCGCCCTGCAGTATACTCCTGGCTTTGTAGCTTTCCTGTGCTTAATTAGCGTGGGAAAGCTACAAATAGGGCTGACTGGTGAGTCTCACAGTGCACACTGCATGCAGCAGCTGCGGCAGCCAGTCTGACTGTGAGTCTCTGACCAGTCACCACCCACACGCAGCAGATAGGAGAGACTAATAGTGCCTGTCATTCAATAAACCCTCAAGTACTACAGTTTCACAGGCATTGACTGAAGCTTTCTATAGTGTAGTGGTTAGCTTGTCTGCCTTACACATGAAGGTTGCTGGTTCAAATCCCAGTTGCTTTTTTGGTTTTTTAATTTATTTATTTATTAATATCTTACTTGTATTGGGCTTTGTTCACACTAGCATTAATATACGTTTAACTCTCTTCCGTCAGAGGAAGAGAGGATCAATACGTTAAACGGAAAGCAACGGCTCCATTAGAATTACCATTGCTTTCAATGGTAATTCTTTTGTATCAGTTGCTTTCCGTTTATCTCCATTCGCTAGGTTTCCGTTCTTTTGAACGGAAATAAAAGTTCTGCAGACTTCACTTTTGTTTCCTTTAAAAAAAACGGAAACTTAGCGAACGGAGACAAACGTAAAGCAACTGATACAAAAGAATTACCATTGAAAGCAATGGTAATTCTAATGGAGCCGTTGCTTTCCGTTTAACGTATTGATCCTCTCTTCCTCTGACGGAAGAGAGGTAAACGTATATTAATGCTAGTGTGAAAGAAGCCTTAGGGCCTGTTCACATCAGCGTTGGCTTTCCGTTCTGGGGTTCCGTCGGAGGTAACCCCGCAACGGAAAGTCAAACTGAAACCACAGCTTCCGTTTCAGTCACCATTAGCGCAGTCGACTGCGCTCTTGATTCCGTCACAAAAACTGAAACCTGCCGGAATGGTGATGAACGGAAACCATTAGCAATGTTTCCGTCACCATTGATTTCAATGGTGACTGAAACGGAAGCTGTGGTTTCAGTTTGACTTTCCGTTGCAGGGGGTTTACCCGACGGAAACCTCCCACGGAACCCCGGAACGGAAAGCCAACGCTGATGTGAACAGAACCTAATCCTTCCCCATAAACCTGCCCCCGCTAATTAAAATAAATATATTATATAATGTATATAGCGCTGTATCCTGTATCCGTCAGGTCAGCGAGTCCTGCAGGATCGAGCTGTAACCGATCACATCTAAGTTCATAACTTAGATGTGATCGGTAATAGGCGACCTAATGGATTCAGGTCTCAGCGCTATATACAGCTGCTCTGTATGCAGGATACAAAGCAGCTGTATCTCAAAAAGTGCAAATCATTTTCAATAAAAAGTAATTAAAACTTGCACCAATCGCAGTAATAGATATCTTTATATATCATAGTGACATGTCCGAAGTTTTCATCGGTGGGGGACCGAGCACTGAGGCCCCCACCGATCGCTAAAACAAAGCAGCAGAAGTGCTCGTGTGAGCGCTGTGCCGCTTCATTTATGATCGACTTTCAGCCGAGTGAGCGGTGTACGGACTCCTAGACTTTCTATTGAGCCTGTACACTGCTCCAAGGAAAGCCAAACAGAATTGAAGCGGCACACCGCTCACCCGAGCTCTTCTGCTGCTTCGTTTTAGCGACTAGTGGAGGTGTCTCAGTGCTCGGCCCCCACTGATCAAAACTTCTGACATGTCAACATTTTTTTAAAAAGTTGTTACACTTTAAAGAGACACTTTCACCTGCCCACAGATTTGCATTTGAGTGCAGCATGTAATGGTCAGGGCTGCACAAACTCTGGGGCACTTTACATTATTTTTTCTACCCTCTTTCCATACTTAGATATCTGTGCTGTAATATTTGGCGCCCGATATTTAAATAACCCCATGAACTGCCATTGGGGCGGTAATTGGCCAGGGGGCGTGTAACATCGCTGTGACACTGTGCAATCCGCTACGGACAATGTCAACAGCATGAGCTGGAGAGAGGAGATCATGTGTGCACGCACACGCTCTCACTCTTCAGCTCTCGGCAGGCAAGTACAAGACTGTGATCTCAGGTGAGAGATCAGTCTTATCATCCTTGTCTGCCGAGAGCTAAAGAGTGAGAGCGTGCATGCGCGCACAGCTCCGATGCCATGGAACAGAAGAAGAAGAATTCACACTCTTCTCCTCTTGTGTTCCTTAGTGGTGGCGGAGCTGCGCGCACGCGCTCTCTCTCCAGCTCTTGCTGTAACGCTGACCGTAGCTGATTGGACAGTGTCACAGCGATGTTACACGCCCCCTTGCCAATTACCTCCCCATTGACAGTTCAGGGGGTTATTTAAATATCGGGCGCCAAATATTACAGCACTGATATCTAAATAACGAAAAAAATGTAAAGTGCCCCAGAGTTTGTGCAGCCCTCCCCATTACATGCTGCACTCAGCTGTACATGTATGGGGAGGTGAAAGGTTCTCTTTAAAAGAAAGGTGTTATAATTTTTTATTTTTTTATTGGCCTAATTTTTCTAATTATTTTAATATGTTTCCGAAGGTAGCTATTTATTCATATGTTTGTACGTCTGTGGGGGCAGCCAGCTTTATTTTTATTTTTCATACTGCTCATTTTTGTTTTGCAGGTTCCGCTGGACCATTTGGACTACGTCGTAGATTCGTTGGACTACTTCGCTGATTTAAGCTTTATTTCTTTTTTTTTTTAATAAAATGGTTAAAGTGGATTGTGTGGAAGAGTTGTCATTTCAATAAAATAAATGTCTTTATGTCTCTGTTTTTTAATACTTCATTACCGCCTTAGTAATGGCAGCTGTCTGAGAGCGTCTATTACTAAGAAGGGGCTTAGTGTTAGCCAGTAATAAGGCTATCACTAACCCATATTATTACCCCGGTACCCACCGCCACCAGGAGTACCGGGAAGAGCTGGGTACGATCCAGCACCCGACTGTCTGAAGAGAAGGGCGGGTACTGGGGTGGCCGCAGGCAGGTAATATCAGGCTCGGAATGGCCTAAAACCATGGCCCTTCCCACCCTGGTAATGCTAGGCTGCTGCTGCTTTATTGTATCTGGCTGGTTATGAAAAATGGAGGGGATCTCACGTAATTTTTTTTCTATTTATTTTTTTAAAAAGACGTGGGGTTCCCGCTATTTTTCACAACCAGCCAGATACAATGAAGCAGCAGCAGCAGCCTAGCATCACCAGGGTGGGAAGGGCCACGTTTTTTATCCCTTCCCAGCCTGGTAAAACCAGCCTGTGACCGCCCTGCTGCCTTACCGTCGCTTCAGATGGTCGGGTACTGGATCGTACTCCCCTCGCGGCAGTGAGAACCGGGGTAATTATAGGGGTTATTGATAGCCTTTTTACTGGCTAACACGAAGCCCCTTCTTAGTAATGGACGCTCTCAATCAGACAGCAGCCATTACTAAGGCCATAATAAAGTATTAAAAAAAACACAAGAAAAACTTTTATTGAAATCTAAACTCCCCCATGCAACCCTCTTTCACCATTTTTTTTTTTTTTTTAAAAGTAGATCATCGGAGTAGTCCAATGTATCTACGACGTAGTCCAAACGCTCCAGCGGAACCTACCAAAAAAAAGCAGTATAAAAATGTAAAAAACTTAAATTTGCCACAATAGTCACTCGATATAACTATACTGTAATCACTTATATGGTTTGCAGATATCTTGTGTATAACTGGCATCTACCTCTATAAGGTCACTATATGGTGGTAATATTGGTCTATATATAGTGTGATTTATTCACTAACAGTATGGTGGGTTTTTTCTGACACAATGTTGTAGTAATATGTGATCATGGTTTGGCAGTTTTATTCAGTAACCGTATGGAGGTATTATTCAGTAACAGTATGGAGGTATTATTCAGTAACAGTATAAATGTATTATTCAGTAACAGTATGGGGGTATTATTCAGTAACAGTATGGAGGTATTATTCAGTAACAGTATAAATGTATTATTCAGTAACAGTATGGAGGTATTATTCAGTAACAGTATAAATGTATTATTCAGTAACAGTATGGGGGTATTATTCAGTAACAGTATGGACGTAATATTCAGTAACAGTATGGAGGTATTATTCAGTAACAGTATGGAGGTATTATTCAGTAACAGTATGGAGGTATTATTCAGTAACAGTATGAGGGTATTATTCAGTAATAGTATAAATGTATTATTCAGTAACAGTATGGAAGTATTATTCAGTAACAGTATAAATGTATTATTCAGTAACAGTATGGGGGTATTATTCAGTAACAGTATGGGGGTATTATTCAGTAACAGTATGGGAGTATTATTCAGTAACAGTATAAATGTATTATTCAGTAACAGTATGGGAGTATTATTCAGTAACAGTATGGAGGTATTATTCAGTAACAGTATGGAGGTATTATTCAGTAACAGTATGGAGGTATTATTCAGTAACAGTATAAATGTATTATTCAGTAACAGTATGGGGGTATTATTCAGTAACAGTATAAATGTATTATTCAGTAACAGTATGGGGGTATTATTCAGTAACAGTATGGAGGTATTATTCAGTAACAATATGGAGGTATTATTCAGTAACAGTATGGAGGTATTATTCAGTAACAGTATGCGGGTATTATTCAGTAACAGTATGAGGGTATTATTCAGTAACAGTATAAATGTATTATTCAGTAACAGTATGGAGGTATTATTCAGTAACAGTATAAATGTATTATTCAGTAACAGTATGAGGGTATTATTCAGTAACAGTATGGAGGTATTATTCAGTAACAGTATGCGGGTATTATTCAGTAACAGTACGGGGGTATTATTCAGTAACAGTATGGAGGTATTATTCAGTAACAGTATGGAGGTATTATTCAGTAACAGTATGGAGGTATTATTCAGTAACAGTATGGGGGTATTATTCAGTAACAGTATGGGGGTATTATTCAGTAACAGTATGGGGGTATTATTCTGTAACATTATGGAAGTATTATTCAGTAACAGTATAAATGTATTATTCAGTAACAGTATGGAGGTATTATTCTGTAACAGTATGGGGATATTATTCAGTAACAGTATGGGGGTATTATTCAGTAACAGTATGGGGGTATTATTCAGTAACAGTATGGGGGTATTATTCAGTAACAGTATGGAGGTATTATTCAGTAACAGTATGGGAGTATTATTCAGTAACAGTATAAATGTATTATTCAGTAACAGTATGGAGGTATTATTCAGTAACAGTATGGAGGTATTATTCAGTAACAGTATGGAGGTATTATTCAGTAACAGTATGGAGGTATTATTCAGTAACAGTATGGGGGTATTATTCAGTAACAGTATGGGGGTATTATTCAGTAACAGTATGGAGGTATTATTCAGTAACAGTATGGAGGTATTATTCAGTAACAGTATGGGGGTATTATTCAGTAACAGTATGAGGGTATTATTCAGTAACAGTATGGGAGTATTATTCAGTAACAGTATGGGGGTATTATTCAGTAACAGTATGGGGTATTATTCAGTAGCAGTATGGCGGTATTATTGGTAATGTTGGTCTTACAATCTATGTACATTACAGTGGTGGGGGCTGTGGGGAAGTGTGAGTGCGGCAGCGGATGATCAGGCTAAGAGACAGTCCGCAGAGTGGCATGTGATGTACTTTGACATGTAGGTGATACTTACGTGTGGGATGTGGGTCAATAACTTGTGGACCGCACAGGGCCAAAGATCATATTGATCCACCACTGGCATCGAGCCAGCACAGGCAGACCACTACAATACAGCAGGTAGAGCAAAGAAACCAGCCCAGGACGTGCCGCTTCAAAACAGCGCTAAGCGCGATCCGTCCTGGACTGGCCTGAATGTAATTGCAGAGAGTGACGCCGCAAATGAGACTGGCTGCCGAGGAGAGATATGGGGCTGTGCAGACTGTACTATTTGCACTGCACTGATTGGCAGTAAGAATAATTCTTAAAATATTTTCCATACTTCAAACAGCACTTTAAGGCTATGTTCACACTGAGTTTTTGGGGTTTTTGAGGCAAATTTTGTCCTTCCTGCACGTCGTTTGCCGCGATTTTCACCGCGTTTTTCGCTCACGGCCATTGAGTGCTACGGGCAAAAAACTCAGCGAAATACGCTCTCTCTGCCTCCCATTGATGTCAATAGGAGGTCAGAGGCGTAAACGTGCGAAGATAGGGCATGTCCCTTCTTTCTCGGGAGGCATTTTCGGCCGGTTTTTGACGAGTTTTGCGGAGCGGTTTCCGCGCCCAAAAACTCGTCAAAATACTCTGTGTGAACAGGGCCTAACAAATAAACATCAAATGTTTTCCTATTTAAAAAATTTATATATTCCGTGTTTGATGTGTAAAGTTAGGAATGAGAAAACTCAGATAGATTTGTGGGGGGGGGTGGGGCGCCTTTTTATAGTTCGCCTCAGGCGGCAGACGGGCTAGATTCACCCCTGTTCACATGAAGAACCAATAGAAGAATCTTACCACCGCAGAAAGAGGGAAGCATCCCCAAGGGGAAGCTTCGATCCACATGTGTATATAGATACGATTGGTGTCCCGAGGGGGGTGCCAGACGAGTTCAAGGCCAGAGATCAGGTGAAGGCAGGATTTGAGTCTCTTATCCCAATTATTACTGTTAATAAAAATGTAGACTGGATTAATTATATATGTTACAACCAGCAGCGGTTTGTAAATTATACCCGAGATGCTTTACAAGGGTTAGCCGACCAACTAGGGCCCACCTCAACTATGACATTCCAGAATAGAATGGCTCTTGATATGACATTGGCTGAAAAAGGTGGGATATGCCGAATGATAGGGACAACCTGCTGTACGTATATCCCCGACAACACCGGGCCCAAAGGGAAAGTCACAATGGCCTTACATAAGTTGGAGAGCTTATCTCAGGAGTTGAAAAGGAACTCAGGTATTACCGACCCATGGGACCAGTATTTTTAATGGATGACTGGATGGCAGAAAATCTTAGCACAAATAGGAGTAGTGATAGTCGCCTTTTTAATACTATACTCTGTCCTTGTGTGCTGTGTTTTCCCTTGTATCAGGAAAATGATGACAAAAGCTGTAGAACAGACAACCATCCTGTATACTGAGGAGAATAGGGAAAGTTAGGACCATTCCGAAACCTTGGAAGTCCAGATACAAAGGGGGGTCACTCATAAGGAGTAGCTCGTCTCAAGCTGGTGAAGAAATCCAAAACCCCTACCCGCCTGGTTCGAGTGGTCAGTAGTAGGTTGCTAGGCAAGGCTCAGGGATAGAGTAATAATATTTTTAGGGTGTATTTCACAAAGAGATTGGATCTATGGAACACAAAGGAGCCTGCATGAGGGACACGCCTATGGAAGACACCACCCCTGGAATGCAAGAGGAGTGTACAGATGGACTTACAGCTGAGGAGCCAATAGGGCTTAAGCACGTCCCACCTTCTTACAGGGAAGATTTTTTTGTGTTTCTTTGTTCAATAAAAAGTTCAGTTCACTTCCTACTTCACTGAGGGAGGATCTGTACCAACTTGTCTCCTGGTATATTTTCTCCACGCATGCCCTCAGATTCCAACTTACGGAGGTGGTTATTCGGTGTGAAATAACAGGGAAAAGGAAGTTTTGCCCTGACATAACCACTTCGCGCACCATGACTTAATAGCATGGTGCGGGGGGTTATATATGGAGCGGGCTCATGCGCTGTGCCCGCTCCATATTCTGCGGGTGTCAGCTGTGTATTACAGTTGACATCAGGGACTAACGGACAGGAACAGCAATCGTGCTGGTACAGGAGCCTGTAAAAATTACATTATACTGCAGTACTATTGCATTGTTTTGTACCAGCGATCTAATAAATCGCTGGTTCAAGTCCCCTAGGGGGACTAATAAAATGTGTAAAACAAAAAGTAAAAAAAAGTTATTATTAGTGAAAAAAATATATAATATATTTAAAGTACAAAAAAAAAACCTTTCCCAATTTTCCTCTAAAGTATTGTAAAAAATAAACAAAATTAGTATCACTGCATCCGTAAAAGTCCGAACTATTACAATATACCAGTATTTAACTCGCACTGTGAACGCCGTAAAACAAAAGGAATTTAAAACGCGAAAATCACAGTTTTTTGGTCACCATAGCTTTTAAAAATTTTTTAATAAAAAGTGATCAAAAAGATGTATGTACCAAAAAATTGTACCAAAAATAAAATGGATCAGTCCTGAAAGGGTTAATTAATTTCTAATAAAAAAAACATTTATGACCACGTGGGGTATTGCCGTACTTGGGAGAAATTGCTTTACAAATGTTGGGGTGCTTTTTCTCCTTTATCCTTTGTGAAAATTAAAACATTCAACATTTTTGTGGAAAAAATATTAATATTCATTTTCACGGCCTAATTCTAATAAATTCTACAAAAGACCAGTGGGGTCTAAATGCTTACTATACCCCTAGATAGATTCCTTAAGGGGTGTAGTTTCCAAAATGGGGTCAGTTTTGGGGTGTTTCCACAGTTTTGGTACCTCAGGGACTTTGCAAATGCGACATGACACCCAAAAACTATTCCAGATAAATTTGAGTCCTGCCGTGGGTCCAAACAACAGTTTATTACCACATATGGCATATTGCCGTAATCAGGAGAAATTGCATATTTTGGGGTTCTTTTTCTCCTTTATTAAATTTATTAAATTAAATATTTGTATGTTTTTTCAGAAAAAAGTATATTTTCATTTTCACGGTCTAATTCCACTAAGTTCAGAAAAATAAACTGTGGGGTCAAAATGCTAACTATATCCCTAGCATAAAATCCTTGAGGGGTATAGTTTTCAAAATGGGGTCACTTTTGGGGAGTTTCCACTGTTTTGGTCCCTCCAGGGTGTTGCAAACGCGACATGGCACTGAAATCCAATCCAGCAAAATCTGCGCTCCAAAATCCAACTGGCGCTCCTTCCCTTCTGAGTTCTGCCGTGGGTTCAAACAGCAGTTTGTTACCACATATGAGGTATTGCCATAATCTGAAGAAATAGCTTTACAAGTTTTGGGGTGATTTTTATTCTTTATTCCTTGCAAAAGTTTAATTTTTTTATATTTTTTCAGAAAAAAGTAGATTTTCACTCTCACAGACAAACTCCAATAAATATAGCAAAAGACCTGTTGGTTCAAGTTGCTCACTATACCCCTAGATAAATTCTTTGAGGTCCATAGTTTCCAAAACCGTGTCACCTTGGGGGAGTTTCCACTCTTTTGGCACCACAAGACCTCTTCAAACTTGACATGGTGCCTAAAATATGTTCTAAAAAAAGGAGGCCCCGAAATCCTCTTGGTGCTCCTTTGCTTCTGAGGCCAGTGTTTCAGTCCATTACCACACTAGAGCCACATGTGGGATATTTCTAAAAACTGCAGAATCTGGGCAATAAATATTGATTTGCGTTTCTCTGGTAAAACCTTCTGTGTTACAGAAAAAAAAAAGTATTACAAATGAATTTCAGCAAAAAAATAAAATTTGTAAATTACCCCTCTACATTGCTTTAATTCCTGTGAAATACCTAAAGGGTTAAGAAATTTTCTGAGAGCTGTTTTGAATACTTTGAGGGGTGCAGTTTTTAAAATGGGGTCTATCTAGTAAATAAGGCCCTCAAACCCACTTCACATCTGAACTCGTCCCTGCAAAAATAGCCTTTTGAAATTTTCTTGAAAATGTGAGAAATTTCTGATAAAGTTCTAAGCCTTGTAACGTCCTAGAAAAACAAAATAATGTTTAAAAAAAACGATGCAAACAAAAAGTAGACATATGGAATATGTGAAATAGTAACTATTTTGTGTGGTATTACTACCTGTTTTACAAGTAGATACTTTTAAAATTAGAAAAATCATAATTTTTGCAAATTTTCTTTAAATGTTGGTGTTTTTCACAAATAAGCAATGAATTTATTGACCAAATTTTTACACTAACATAAACTACAATATGTCACGAGAAAACAATCTCAGAATGACACATGTCAGATTTGAAAAAAAATGAGGCTGGTCCTGAAGGCCAAAATGAGCTCGGTCCTGAAAGGGTTAATAAATTATATGTAAAAAAAAAAAATTACTTGTCCCGTAAAAGAATAAACCCTGTACAGCAACATTGATGGATTTTTTTTTCCATGAAATGCTATTATTGTGCAAGAGTAGTAAAATATAAAAAAAACTATACATATTTGGTATTGCTGCAATCGTACCCACCCATAGAATAAAGGTAACATGTTATTTATGCCGCACAGTGAACAATGCAAATTTAAAACATCAAAAAGCGACAGTAGAATTGCTGTTTTTTTCAACCCCTCCTCAAAAAAATTAATGGGGTCATGCCAATGGTGGCTTTGTTAAGTATTATGTACAACACAATGGATCCGTGGTACGGCAGTGGTAGAACAGGAGTAAGAAATGAGATTAACAAAATAATGCAGGTATGTGGACAGGGGCCAGGGGTTTTGTACAATTACAACCGGCTAAAACCAAAGACCACTGATTTTGCAGAGTCTGGAGATATTACACTATATCCAAAAGCCTGTTTGCAGCCAACATATAATTTTTAGTAATGAAGTATGGCTGTATATAATGCGCAAAAAGGTGTTGGATAGTTTGCAGATTTAACTAAACATTAAGGCTTTGTTCACACCACATATGAGCCCAAATGCATTCACAGGGCTTCAATCACCAAATGGATTGTCGTTTTGGCCTCCATTGGGCTGTTATATGTCGTTATACCCTTTTTTTTGCTGTATAGAAAAGCGTAGTCAACTATGCTTTTTATGCAGAGGCATCCCCCAAAAAAATATGTCTGACAGAAGGCTCAGATGTGATGTGAACAGCGTTGTACACAGTCTTAGTTTATCAAGTAAAAAACATTTAAAAGGTCATATAATTTGAGGTTAAATTGACATTGTAAAGTATGTTAATCATGAAAGCCCTTTGTCTCTTTTATCAAAGTCAATAACCATGAATCAGTACAATTTATATAACTGGTGAGCCGTTGCTTCACTAGATAATAAAAATATATTTTATTTCGCTTTAATGGTTTAATCATTTCCATGACTCATTGTATCCTCACCTTTGTCTCAGGTTATAATTTAAGTAAATCACACCCTTAACCCCTTTAGGACACAGCCGGTTTTGGCCTTGTGGACACAGATGATTTTTTCAAATCTGACATGTGTCGCTTTATGTGGTAATAACTTTGGATTCTTTAACCTATCAAAGTCATTCTCAGATTTGATTTGGTCGATAAATTCAATATTTATTTGTGAGAAACTTTAAATTTTAGGGAAAATTTGCAAAAATTAGCATTTTTCTAAATTTAAATGTATCTACTTGTAAAACATATAGTAATACCACACAAAATAGTTACTAGTTAACATTTCCCACATGTCTACTTTATGTTTGCATCCTTTTTTTCATGTCTTTTTATTTTTCTAGGCTGTTATAGGCTTAGAACTATAGCAGCAATTTCTCAAATTTACAAGAAAATTTCAAAAGGCTATTTTTGCAGGGACGAGTTCAGGTGTGAAGTGGGTTTGAGGGCCTTATTTACTAGATAGACCCCATAAATCAAGTACTGTAAGAAATAGTGTAGTACAGTGTTAGCCAGAAACAATATGCAATGTTAAATACTTTTGTGTCTAAAAAGACAAAAGTATAGTGGGTATGATACCTTTATTGGCTAACCATAAAAATTATATAATTTTTAGGCTTCATGCCCACTTCAGTCTTTTCCTTCAGGGTTGTGCTGCTCATAGGCGTAATGTTATAGACTGAGATTTGTGACGTTATTTTCTATGCAAGTAATTAGTGCTCCAGGTGCCATCTAGTGGCCAGTGTTAGTAATTTTTCTCCTTTGTGTAATGTCTTGTTTTCCCCACCCATGAGAAGGTGAAAAGCATTCTGGGAAGAAGAAGGGCAGTCTCTTCTATATCTGCTCTAAGAGAAGACCATTTTGATTCATTCCATCCTTCTCGTCCAAGTATAGTCGGTAAGCAGATAGATGGTTTATATTACTGGCTATCAGCAGCCACAGGAATACTGTTAGGACAGTATTCACTCTGTTACATGGGACTGTAATATATCAGTTAGTGTAGTTGTGAAGCTCGGCCTAGCCTCATGGTCAGCCATGTATGGTCCTATACTGTATTTGTACTGCCATACACTGTTCATACTGTACTATAACTGTTATTTCTACTGTTTATTTGTATATAGGCTTAATATATGTCAGCCTGTTACCTGTATATGTTGTACATTTATTCAATGTTCCTTGTTCTTATGTATTGCTGTAATCTAATGGCATGTATATTCTTGTTTGTTCCTCAGTTTTACCCTAATCCTATGACCAGTTAATAAAGCTAAAGACTTTCAACCAGTCTCATTTATTGGCTAGTAGGAAGGTGTTTAGCTGCCTGTCGAGCTCCACATAGACCCCGGGGGTGCGTGAAGTTGGGGCAGGACAGTAAAACGACTGCTGGAATCAAGAAGGAAAAGATTAAGACTACACTGAGGTCTGCTACTGTCTACGCAGTCACCTGCAAACAGGCAACACGGCGATCTCTACGGTCAAACTATGTCACGAAGCCAGACATCTTCTCTCAAGACAAGATCACATGTCAGTTCCTCCAAGGCATCATCTGTTGGCAATGCAGCCGCCATCGCCCGCGCAAAGGCTGAAGCAGCAAAGACACGGGCCACCTTTGCTGAGCAAGAGATGCAACTGAAATTACAACACGCAGAGAGGGCACAACAACAAGCATCCTTAGAAGCAGAGAGGGCACAACAACAAGCATCCTTAGAAGCAGAGAGGGCACAACGACAAGCATCCTTGGAAGCAGAGAAAGTGCAACAACAAGCCTTGCTAGACCTGGAAAGGGCGCGCCTGGAAGCGACACTTGCAAAGCTCACCATTGAAAAGGAAGCAGCAGCTGCCATAGCTGAAGCAGAAGTCTTAGAAGCAGCCGCATACCCTGACAGTGAGCACAGCAGACATAGCAATGTGCTAGGCCTAGAACAGGATCCCAAAGATGCACCACAGCGCACTTCAGAATATGTCCTTCAACACTCCATCAGTAACTCTCAGACTGCACAAGAAACAAAAGAGATCATCAGAGAGCCAAGTCAAACACACCAGACCTTGCGTCAGGAAGCTGACCTCAGTGTAAAGGATCTGCCAGGTACTACGTCTGTGTATACTCCCGGGATTAATCAGTCGACACCTGAGGCCAGACCTCTTAGACTGACACCGGCTCCCACCAACCAGGGTGGCAGGCTCAGGAGTGGGAGAGCCTATCGCGGCCTGGTCAGTCGGAGTTAGCTCCGCCCCCTGTCCATTTATACCTGCCGTGTTCTCTTCCTCAGTGCTTGTTATTCTTCTTGGATTCCTGGCCCCACTGCTGCCTTGCTCCAGCCTGCTTCTGCCGTGCTTCTGCCTTGCTTCAGTTCCGCTTATCCTGCTTCGCTTTGCCCATGGCTTGCTTCCTGCTCCGTGCTCTCGTTGGTATACTCCACTACATCCTGATCCTGACTGACTCATTCACCGCTCCATTTCCTCGCGGCGTTCCGTGGGCTACTGCCCCTTCCCTTGTGTGTTCCCTGTTTGTACTCCCTTGCACTTAGACAGCGTAGGGACCGCCACCAAGTTGTACCCCGTCGCCTAGGGCGGGTCGTTGCAAGTAGGCAGGGACAGGGCGGTGGGTAGATTAGGGCTCACTTGTTCCCTTCACCTCCTTCCTGCCATTACATAATAACAAGCCCATACCTAGTCTACCATTTCTCCTACGCTGACGCTATCATCGACCCCCTTGAGACCCTGACCCAGCAGATGCTGGGCCTCTCCCTACAGGTCCAGGCCCTGGCTCAGAGGGTCAACCAGGGTGACGCTGCCTTAGTAGTACCCCTCACATCACCTCTAGAACCCGACCTCAAGTTGCCTGACCGGTTCTCAGGGGACCGTAAGACTTTTCTCTCCTTCCGGGAGAGTTGCAGACTTTATTTCCGCCTAAAACCTCACTCCTCAGGTTCCGAGAACCAGCGGGTGGGTATCATTATATTCCGACTCCAGGAAGGGCCCCAAGAGTGGGCCTTCTCCTTGGCTCCTGACGCCCCTGAACTTTCCTCCGTTGATCGTTTTTTCTCTGCCCTCGGACTCATTTACGACGAGACTGACAGGACTGCCTTAGCCGAGAGTCAGCTGGTGACCTTACGTCAGGGTAGGAGACCTGTTGAGGAATACTGTTCTGATTTTAGAAAGTGGTGCGTAGCTTCTCGGTGGAACGACCCGGCCCTAAGGTGCCAGTTTAGGTTAGGATTATCTGCCGCCCTGAAGGATCTGCTGGTTAGCTACCCCTCTTCTGACTCCCTAGACCAGGTTATGGCCCTAGCAGTACGACTTGACCGACGTCTTAGGGGAACAGGAAAAAGAAAGAGATGGATCCAGCGCTGTGTCCTTGAGGTTTGTTTTAAAATCGGAAACTATTTCCAAGTTTTAATGTAGAATAAATATAAAAACAGGTAGCATTATAAGTAGATATTCTCAAATAAATCGTAGGATTTGTGGCTCACACTGCCACAAATCCTACGATTTATTTGAGAATATCTACTTATAATGCTACCTGTTTTTATATTTATTCTTCATTAAAACTTGGAAATAGTTTCCGATTTTAAAACAAACCTCAAGGACACAGCGCTGGATCCATCTCTTTCTTTTTCCTGATTTCATGCGTGTGCCGACACGAGGATCCGTGTGCAAGTCTAATATATGCGATAAGGTGAGCTGGAGGAATCCTCCCAAACTTTTTGTCTTAGGGGAACGTCAGCTTGAAAGTTTCAATGTGTTCCCCTCTGACTTCCCTGCGATTCCCCCCGAGGTCCCGTCTCCTCGCTCTTCCACGGAGGACTCGGAGTTACCTATGCAACTCGGGGCCTCCATGTCCCCTCGACAACATAGAGAGTTTCGCAGGAAGAATGGTCTCTGCTTCTATTGTGGGGACGACAAGCATCTACTGAACACCTGTCCCAGGCGCAAGAATAAACAGCCGGAAAACTTCCGCGCCTAAGTGATCATCGGGGAGGTCACTTGGGCGCACAGGTATTTCCCGTTAATATGAAACGCAATAAAATTTTGCTTCCCTTTCAGGTCTCGTTTGCTGGCCGGTCTGCCACGGGCAGTGCCTTTGTGGATTCTGGCTTATCTGCTAATATCATGTCTGTGGAATTTGCTATGTCTCTAAAAATGCCTTTTATTGATTTGCCTTATCCTATCCCGGTAGTGGGTATCGACTCCACTCCTCTTGCTAATGGTTATTTTACTCAGCATACTCCTGTTTTTGAACTCCTTGTTGGCTCCATAAATTTGGAGCAGTGCTCTGTACTGTTGATGCAGGGATTATCGTCCGATCTGGTATTAGGTCTTCCCTGGTTGCAGCTGCATAATCCCACGTTTGATTGAAATACTGGGGATCTCACCAAATGGGGTAGTGAATGCCTGATGTCATGTCTTTCGGTTAACTCTATTTCTCCCCGAGAGGAGGTAAACACGCTTCCTGAGTTTGTTCAGGACTTCGCTGATGTGTTTTCTAAGGAGGCCTCCGAGGTGTTGCCCCCTCATAGAGATTACGATTGTGCCATCGATTTGGTGCCTGGTGCCAAGCTTCCTAAGGGTAGGATATTTAATCTTTCATGTCCTGAACGTGAAGCTATGAGGGAGTATATCCAAGAATGCCTGGCCAAGGGTTTCATTCGCCCCTCGACTTCTCCTGTAGGTGCTGGCTTCTTCTTCGTGGGGAAGAAGGATGGTGGTCTTAGGCCGTGCATTGATTATCGGAACCTGAATAAGGTCACCGTAAGGAACCAGTATCCCCTTCCTTTGATTCCGGATCTTTTTAATCAGGTTCAGGGGGCCCAATGGTTTTCTAAGTTCGATCTACGGGGGGCATATAACCTTATCCGCATCAAAGAGGGGGATGAGTGGAAAACTGCGCTCAACACACCCGAAGGTAATTTCCAATACCTGGTCATGCCCTTTTGGTTGTGTAATGCCCCTGCCGTCTTCCAGAATTTTATTAATGAAATCCTGAGAGATTACCTGGGTAATTTTCTTGTAGTGTACCTTGATGACATACTGGTGTTTTCCAAGGACTGGTCCTCCCACGTGGAGCATGTCAGGAAGGTCCTCCAGGTCCTCCGGGAAAATAATCTGTTTGCGAAGACCGAAAAATGTGTGTTTGGGGTACAGGAGATACCATTTTTAGGTCAAATCCTCACTCCTCATGAATTCCGCATGGACCCTGCCAAGGTTCAGGCTGTGGCGGAATGGGTCCAACCTGCCTCCCTGAAGGCGCTACAATGTTTTTTGGGGTTCGCTAACAATTACAGGAGATTTATTGCCAACTTCTCGGTCGTCGCTAAGCCTCTTACGGACCTTACTCGCAAGGGTGCTGATGTCCTCCATTGGTCCCCTGAGGCCGTCCAGGCATTTGAGACCCTCAAGAAGTGCTTTATCTCGGCCCCCGTGCTGGTTCAGCCCAACCAAAGGGAGCCATTTATTGTGGAGGTTGACGCATCCGAGGTGGGAGTGGGGGCCGACTTGTCCCAGGGTACCAGCTCCCTCACCCATCTCCGCCCCTGTGCTTACTTCTCTAGGAAGTTTTCGCCCACGGAGAGTAACTATGATATTGGCAACCGCGAACTTTTAGCCATTAAATGGGCTTTTGAAGAGTGGCGTCACTTCCTGGAGGGGGCCAGACACCAGGTAACGGTCCTTACTGACCACAAGAATCTGTTTTTCCTAGAATCTGCCCGGAGGCTTAATCCTAGACAAGCTCGTTGGGCACTATTCTTTACCAGATTTAATTTCTTGGTTACCTATAGGGCTGGGTCCAAAAATATTAAGGCTGATGCACTGTCACGTAGTTTCATGGCCAATCCTCCTTCCGAGAAGGATTCTGCTTGTATTTTACCCCCTAGTATAATCGTTTCTGCCACTGATTCTGATTTAGCTTCTGACATCGCGGCTGATCAAGGTTCAGCTCCCGGGAACCTCCCTGGGGACAAACTGTTTGTCCCCCTGCAATACCGGCTAAGGGTACTCAGGGAAAACCACGACTCCGCACTATCTGGTCATCCTGGAAATCTTGGGTACCAAACACCTCATTACCAGAAACTATTGGTGGCCTGGGTTGCCTAAAGACGTTAGGGCTTACGTCGCCGCTTGTGAGGTTTGTGCTAGGTCCAAGACCCCTAGGTCCCGACCTGCGGGCTTACTAGGTTCCTTGCCCATTCCCCAGAGAGCTTGGACCCATATCTCCATGGATTTTATCACCGATTTGCTTCCATCTCAGGGCAAGTCGGTGGTGTGGGTGGTAGTAGACCGCTTCAGCAAGATGTGCCACTTTGTGCCCCTTAAGAAACTACCTAACGCCAAGACGTTAGCTTCTTTGTTTGTTAAACACATCCTGCGTCTCCATGGGGCCCCAGTCAATATCGTTTCTGACAGAGGGGTACAATTTGTTTCCTTATTTTGGAGAGCTTTTTGTAAAAAGTTGGAGATTGATCTGTCCTTCTCCTCCGCCTTCCATCCCGAAACTAATGGCCATACGGAAAGGACTAACCAATCCCTGGAACAATATTTAAGGTGTTTCATCTCTGACTGTCAATTTGATTGGGTCTCATTCCTTCCCCTTGCCGAATTTTCCCTGAATAACCGGGTCAGTAACTCGTCAGGGGTCTCCCCGTTTTTCTGTAATTTTGGGTTTAACCCAAGGTTCTCCTCCGTTTCTCCTGGTTGTTCCAATAATCCCGAGGTAGAGGACGTTCATCAGGAACTGTGCACAGTCTGGGCCCAGGTTCAGAAGAACCTAGAGGCGTCCCAGAGCATACAAAAGATTCAGGCTGATAGTAGACGTTCTGCTAACCCCCGGTTTGTCGTCGGGGATCTGGTCTGGTTGTCGTCCAGGAACTTGCGCCTTAAGGTCCCGTCCAGGAAGTTTGCTCCCCGATTTATTGGACCTTATAAGATCATTGAAGTCCTCAACCCTGTATCCTTCCGTCTGGAGCTGCCCCCATCCTTTCGCATACATGACGTCTTCCATGCCTCCCTCCTTAAACGCTGCTCCCCGTCCTGGTCCCCCTCGAGGAAACCTCCTGTTCCCGTTCTCACCCCTGAGGGGGTGGAATTCGAGGTGGCCAAGATTATGGACAGTAGGATGATCCAATGCTCTCTCCAGTACCTGGTCCATTGGAGAGGATACGGGCCGGAGGAGAGGACTTGGGTACCTGCTCGTGATGTTCACGCTGGGGTATTGATTAGGAGGTTCCACCTTCTCTTCCCCACTAAACCGGGTCCTCTTAGTAAGGGTCCGGTGGCTCCTCATAAAAGGGGGAGTACTGTAAAGGATCTGCCAGGTACTACGTCTGTGTATACTCCCGGGATTAATCAGTCGACACCTGAGGCCAGACCTCTTAGACTGACACCGGCTCCCACCAACCAGGGTGGCAGGCTCAGGAGTGGGAGAGCCTATCGCGGCCTGGTCAGTCGGAGTTAGCTCCGCCCCCTGTCCATTTATACCTGCCGTGTTCTCTTCCTCAGTGCTTGTTATTCTTCTTGGATTCCTGGCCCCCCTGCTGCCTTGCTCCAGCCTGCTTCTGCCGTGCTTCTGCCTTGCTTCAGTTCCGCTTATCCTGCTTCGCTTTGCCCCTGGCTTGCTTCCTGCTCCGTGCTCTCGTTGGTATACTCCACTACATCCTTATCCTGACTAACTTATTCACCGCTCCGTTTCATCGCGGCGTTCCGTGGCCTACTGCCCCTTCCCTTGCGTGTTCCCTGTTTGTACTCCCTTGCACTTAGACAGCGTAGGGACCGCTGCCAAGTTGTACCCCGTCGCCTAGGGCGGGTCGTTGCAAGTAGGCAGGGACAGGGCGGTGGGTAGATTAGGGCTCACTTGTTCCCTTCACCTCCTTCCTGCCATTACACTCAGACCACAGTTCTGCAAGCAAGAGAATGACACAGCTCAAGTCAACTTCCCTGCTCACCAAAGAACCCAACCTCCATTCCAGTATACCAGAAGTTTCTTCACCCCAAAACGGTATGGCACGGGCGAGCCTGAAGCAGAGACTCCTAACAGGTATGACCACACACCACACTCTCACCATGGCAATGCTCAGTACCTGTCTCAGTACTAACCAAGCCACAATAGACTTTGCTAAGTTCTTTGCTCGACGTGAGCTGGTCACCAAGGGACTTGTAAAGTTTAGCGATAGTCCTGAGAACTATAGAGCTTGGCGATCCTCTTTCCAGAATGTTATCAGAGACTTAGACTTGTCATGCAGAGAAGAGCTAGATCTCCTAGTGAAATGGCTTGGAAGTGAATCTGCTGAGCATGCTAAGAGGATCAGGGCCAACAACACAAACTACCCAGAAACAGGTCTTAAGATGATCTGGGACAGACTTGATGAGTGTTATGGCTCGGCAGAGGTGATAGAAAGTGCATTATTCAAAAGAATTGAGGACTTCCCTAAAATAGCTAGTAAAGGCTACAAAAAACTTAGGGAATTTAGTGACCTTTTAATGGAACTACTGGTCGCCAAGGCAGAAGGAGATTTATTGGGACTTGCATTCCTTGACACAGCCAGAGGTGTCAACCCTATAATCCAAAAACTTCCCTACAACCTGCAGGAGAAGTGGGTCACACATGGCTCTAGGTACAAGCAAATTCACAATGTACCATTCCCTCCTTTCAGTGTGTTTGTGGAATTTATTACACAGCAAGCAAGAATTAGAAATGATCCTAGCTTTGATCTTACACTATCCTGTGCCACTCCTTCTGGTTTCAAGCAGCATAAAACACCAGTGGCAGTTCACAAAACTGATGTTTCTCTTAAAGGTTATCCCTACAGGTCTTCAAGCTCCTCTCACCAAGAGGACAGATTCCAGGATCCCAGTAAGCAGTGTCCCCTGCACAGGAAGCCACATTCCCTACTGAAATGCAGAGCCTTCAGGGCGAAGTCCATGGAGGACTGCAAAGCCTTCCTCAGAGAAAACAAGATCTGCTACAAATGCTGCTTAGCGACATCACATTTCGCCAAGGACTGTAAGGTCAGTGTAAAATGTACAGAATGTGACAGCACAGATCACAACACAGCTTTACACCCTGGGCCACCACCATGGACACATGCAGTAAGTGCCCAGGAGCAGGGCGGAGAGGAAATGAACACTGATACAGAGACACCAGCAGTTACTTCTCAATGTACTGAGGTCTGCAAAGGACTTATAGGTGGCAGGTCCTGTTCAAAAATCTGCCTAGTCAGAGTTTACCCAACAGGCCACAAAGACAAAGCTATTAAAGTCTATGCAATTCTCGATGACCAAAGTAACAAGTCTCTAGCCAGATCTACATTCTTTGAAATTTTCAAAATGAAAGAACCCAGCTCTCCCTACTCCCTAAAGACTTGTGCCGGTACTGTTGAGGCGGCGGGGAGGAGAGCTACTGGTTACCAAGTCGAGTCTATAGATGGTTACACATCCTTGCCTTTACCAACTATAATTGAGTGTAACCAGATCCCTGATAACAGGTCTGAAATCCCTACACCAGATGCTGCAAAACAACAACCCCATTTGAGACATATAAGTTCTCATACCAGAATTAGATCCACAGGCTCAGATAATCCTGCTTCTTGGGAGAGATATTTTACGAGTTCACAAAGCTAGAGATCAAATCAATGGTCCTCACAATGCTCCATATGCCCAGAGACTTGATCTAGGATGGGTGATTATATGAGATGTTTGTCTAGGAAGTGTGCACAAACCACCCTCAGTTAACAGCATGCTTACTAGCACACTAGAGAATGGACGCCCTTCTCTTTTCCAACAATGTCAAAGCAATTTCCTCATAAAAGAGCTACCTCACAGCATCCATCTGCCATGTCCCTTCATAGGCAACTCCTGTGACAACCATGCCTGTGACAAGGACCAAGACCACTTAGGATGCACAGTCTTCCAGAGAACAAAGGAAGACAATCAGGTGGCAATGTCACATGAGGATAGACTGTTCTTATCAATAATGGAGCAGGAAATAGTCAAAGATAAATCAAATAGCTGGGTTTCACCACTTCCCTTCAGGTCCAAGAGGCAACGCTTGCCTAACAACCGAGAACACGTCTATAAACGCTTCACTGTGGATGACTGCTTAAAATCCCTGCCTACAAATGAGTGTGCAATCAGTCTTCTTAAAAGAGCTCAGGAAATGCTCGCCAGTTCAAACTTGAGACTCCACAAAATCGCCTCCAACAGTAAAGAATTGATGGAAGCCTTTCCTTCGCATGACCACTCAAATGATTTAAGGGACTTAGATTTGGGAACTGACACTCTTCCCATGCAACGTAGTCTTGGGCTACTCTGGGACTTAAAGTTTGACACCTTTACCTTCCAAGTCAGCAGGGAGGAAACCCCCTTTAATCGGAGGGGAGTCCTGTCTGCTATAAACAGCTCATATGACGCTTTAGGATTTGCAGCTCCTGTCACCATACAGGGTAAAGCAATACTCAGAGATTTAACTTGTGATCCTTCCGACTGGGATGATCCACTTCCCACTGAAAAGAGAGGTCTGTGGGTAGAGTGGATGAACTCTTTAACCACTCTATCTAGTCTACATGTTGCACGTCTATATGCCCCTGTGCCATCTACAGAAGTTCAAATACAAAGACTGTGTGTGTTTTCTGATGCTTCTGTTAAAGCCAAAGAGCTACAAATTCCTGCAAACCTGGATACAATGAGTGTCAAAAGATACCTAAGTGAGCGAGGTTGCACTTGTACTTTCAATCCACCCCATTCTTCTCACATGGGTGGAGCTTGGGAAAGAATGATAGGTATAGCACATAGAATCCTGGACTCCATCTTCCTGCAAGTGGGTACAGCAAGGCTTACCCATGACTGCTTGACTACTTTCATGGCAGAAGTATCATTAATGCCAGACCTTTAACTCCAGTCTCAAGTGATCCTGAAGATCCAGTAATCCTTACTCCTGTAATGCTGCTTACTCAGAAGACTAGCACTGCTCATGCTCCCGCTGGAGAATTCAGTACCAAAGACCTTTACAAATGTCAATGGAGACAAGTACAAGACAAGTACAAAGCCTGGCAAATACCTTTTGGGATAGGTGGAAAAAGCAATACATCTCCACGCTACAACCAAGGAATAAATGGCAGAACACCAAACCCAACATCAGAACTGGTGATGTTGTGCTTATGAAAGACTGCCAAGCACATAGGAATGAGTGGCCTCTAGGTCTCGTTACTAAAACATTCCCGGGAGAAGATGGGAACGTCCGGAAAGTTGAGGTCAAGGTTCATAATCAGAAGGAGACCAAACTATTTCTCAGACCAGTAACAGAACTTATTTTACTGTTTTCATCTGGGGACTCTGATGGTGGCATCGATTGACGCCAGACGGGGAGTGTGCTGCTCATAGGCGTAATGTTATAGACTGACGTTATTTTCTATGCAAGTAATTAGTGCTCCAGGTGCCATCTAGTGGCCAGTGTTAGTAATTTCCTCCTTTGTGTAATTTCTTGTTTTCCCCACCCATGAGAAGGTGAAAAGCATTCTGGGAAGAAGAAGGGCAGTCTCTTCTATATCTGCTCTAAGAGAAGACCATTTTGATTCATTCCATCCTTGTCGTCGTAGCATAGTCGGTAAGCAAATAGATGGTTTATATTACTGGCTGTCAGCAGCCACAGGAATACTGTTAGGACAGTATTCACTCTGTTACATGGGACTGTAATATATCAGTTGGTGTAGTTGTGAAGCTCGGCCTAGCCTCATGGTCAGCCATGTATGGTCCTATACTGTATTTGTACTGCCATACACTGTTCATACTGTAATATAACTGTTATTTCTACTGTTTATTTGTATATAGGCTTAATATATGTCAGCCTGTTACCTGTATATGTAGTACATTTATTCAATGTTCTTATGTATTGCTGTAATCTAATGGCATGTATATTCTTGTTTGTTCCTCAGTTTTACCCTAATCCTATGACCAGCTAATAAAGCTACAGACTTTCAACCAGTCTCATTTATTGGCTAGTAGGAAGGTGTTTAGCTGCCTGTCGAGCTCCACATAGACCCCGGGGGTGCGTGAAGTGGGGACAGGACAAGGGTGCTAGCCTTTTTTTGACGGCTAGCACCCTGACCCATTTATTTCAATGGGGCAATGCACACTTCAGTTTTTTTGACGGTCCTACTTTTGTCCGAGATTCCGTGACCGTGTGGCCCATAGAAGTCAATGGGTCCATCAAAAAAACTGAGGGCACACGGAAGGCATCCGTGTGTGACGGAGCCGTTGCCTAGCAACGGCCGGGTGGGCAGCGGTACACATAGAGACAGATATTTCACTGCACTACTCGGCAGCCCCTTCTCTCTATCAGCACTGATAGAGAGAAGAGGCTGCTGATCAGTGCTGGAATGCAGCGATAGAAAGAACAATAAGTTCATACGTACCCCGGCCATTGTCTTGGTGACGCGCCCCTCTTCTGACATCCAGTCCGACCTCCCTGGATGACGTGGCAGTCCATGTGACCGCTGCAGCCTGTGATTGGCTGCAGCGATCACATGGTCTGAAACGTCATCTCAGGAGGCCGGACTTGAGGAAGAAGCAGGTAAGCAGGGAGTACTGGGTAAGTAGTGACTTTTTTTTCTTGCGTTTTTTTTTAAATGAGACATTAATAATCTATATTGTGAGCACCGCGCATGGTATTACCTGTCCAGCGGTAGTCTCTGTCCAGGGTGCTGCCCATTGTGTTGGATTGTCAATGCAACCCTCTTCTCCCACTCTTCACACACTGATAGCAACACCACAGAAGAAATGCCTCCCGATCTGACCCCCTTAGACTTTTATCTTTGGGGTCATCTGAAGGCAATGGTCTATGCTGTCAAGATACGAGATGTGCAGCAACTGAAACTACGGATACTGGAAGCCTGTGCTAGCATTTCTTCTGCGGTGTTGCTATCAGTGTGTGAAGAGTGGGAGAAGAGGGTTGCATTGACAATCCAACACAATGGGCAGCACTTTGAACACATTTTATAAGTGGTCAGAAACTTGTAAATAACTCATGAAAGAATAAAGTAACGTTAAAACCAAGCACACCATTGTTTTTCTTGTAAAATTCTCGATAAGTTTGATGTGTCACATGACCCTCTTCCCATTGAAAAAACTAAAGTTGGATACAAAATGGCCAACTTCAAAATGGCCGCCATGGTCAACACCCAGCTTGAAAAGTTTCCCCCCTCCCATATACTAATGTGCCACAAACAGGAAGTTAATATCACCAACCATTCCCATTTTATTTAGGTGTATCCATATAAATGGCCCACCCTGTATTTTAGGCACCATGTCAGGTTTGAAGAGGTCTTGTGGGGCCTAAACAGTCGAAACCCTCCAAACTTGACCCCATTTTGGAAACTTCACACCTCGAAGCACTTTGTTAGGGGTATAGTTAGCATTTTGACCCCACTGTTTTTTTTGCTGAATTTAGTGGAATTAGTCTGTGAAGATGAAAATCTGCTTTTTTTCTGCTAAAACATAGAATTTCTTCATTTTTACAAGGAATAAAGGAGAAAAAGCACCCCAACATTTGTAAAGTAATTTCTCCCGATTACGGTAATGCCCCATATGTGGTCATAAACTGATGTTTATTTTGGAGAGAAGATTTGAAATGTCCTGGAGGGACCAAAACAGTGGAAACCACCCAAAAGTGACCCCATTTTGGAAACTACACCCCTCAAGAAATTTTTCTAGGGGTATAGTTAGCATTTTGACCCCACAAGTTTCTTGTAGAATTTAGTAAAATTAATATCAACGTTTTTGTCCACTAAAATGTTGAATTTTTTAATTTTCACAAGGGATAAAAAAGAAAAAGTCGCCCAACATTTTTAAAGCAATTTCTCCTGAGTACGGCAATACCCCATATTTGGTCATAAATGTTTTTTTATTAGAAAGTAATTAAACCTTTCAGGACTGATCCTTTTTGGCTTTTTCATTATCGTTGTAACGTCCGGGTGGCAGAGTGTTTAAACTAGGGCTGAGGAGGGAGGCCTATGTAGAAAATAAAGGGGTAGTTAGGTTAGAGAGGGGTCAGACTATATTGATTGGGGGAGAAACAGACTGTGGGGAGAGGACTAGACAACAAGATAAGGAGATCCTTTCGTTACAAAACAGCAGTGAAAATAAAAAAGCCCAAATGTTGTCAAATAATCACATTTCTGATACTGAAAGTGAAACATTTAAAGGCAAGTTAAAGTGTATGTTCACAAATGCCAGAAGTCTAGCAAGCAAAATGGGGGAGCTGGAGGCCTTAGTACTGGAAGACAATATAGATATAGTTGGTGTTGCTGAAACATGGCTGGACTCTTCACATGATTGGGCTGTTAATCTACAGGGTTTTACACTTTTTCGGAAAGACAGGACAAATAGGAAAGGTGGTGGTGTATGTCTGTATGTGAGAAGCGATATGAAGGCGAGTGTGAATGAGACATTAGAGGGTGAAGCTTGTGAGGAGGATGAAACCTTGTGGGTGGAATTACAAAGGGAGGTAAACACTGAAAAACTTACTTTTGGTGTAGTCTATAGACCCCCCAATATAACTGAGGAGATAGAAGGTCAGCTATATAAACAGATGGAGTGGGTTGCACAGGCTGGTACTGTGGTGATAATGGGAGATTTTAATCACCGGGATACTAATTGGTGTCATGGTTTGGCTTTAACTGCAAAGGGGAGACATTTCCTCAACCTGTTGCAGGAACATTTTATGGGCCAGTTTGTGGAAGACCCGACTAGAGGTGAAGCCCTGTTGGATCTGGTCATTTCTAATATTACAGAGCTTGTTGGGAATGTCAATGTTCGTGAAAACCTTGGTAACAGTGATCACAATATAGTTATATTTTACCTATACTGTAAAAAACAAACACAGGCTGGGAGGGCAAAAACACTTAATTTTAAGAAGGCCAATTTCCCCAAGATGAGGGCTGCAATTCAGGATATAGACTGGGAAGAACTAATGTCAAATAATGGTACAAATGATAAATGGGAGATTTTCAAATCTACTTTGGGTAATTATACTGCAAAATGTATTCCTATAGGTAACAAGTATAAACGACTAAAATTAAACCCCACATGGATTACACCTTCTGTAAAAAGGGCAATACATGACAAAAAAAGGGCATTTGAAAAATACAAATCTGAGGGTACAGCTGTAGCCTTTGTAAAATATAAAAAGATTAATAAAATCTGTAAAAAGGTAATAAAATCAGAAAAAATACAAAATGAAAGGCAAGTGGCCAAGGATAGTAAAACAAATCCCAAAAAATTCTTCAAGCATATAAATGCAAAAAAGCCAAGGTCTGAACATGTAGGACCCCTAAATAGTGGTAATGGGGAGTTGATCACAGGGGATCAAGAGAAGGCAGAGTTACTAAATGGGTTCTTCCATTCTGTATATACAACAGAAGAAAGAGCAGCTGATGTAGCCGCTGCCAGTGCTGTTAATATATCAGTTGATATACTGAATTGGATGAATGTAGATATGGTGCAGGCTAAATTAAATAAAATAAACGTACACAAGGCCCCGGGACCAGATGGGTTACACCCTAGAGTTCTTAAGGAGCTTAGTTCAGCTATTTCTGTCCCCCTCTTCATAATATTTAGAGATTCTCTAGTGACTGGTATAGTGCCAAGGGACTGGCGCAGGGCAAATGTGGTGCCTATTTTCAAAAAGGGCTCTAGGTCTTCGCCGGGTAATTATAGACCAGTAAGCTTAACATCCATTGTGGGGAAAATGTTTGGGGGGCTATCGAGGGACTATATACAGGATTATGTGACAATAAATAGTATTATAAGTGACAGCCAGCATGGTTTTACTAAGGACAGAAGCTGTCAAATTAACCTGATTTGTTTTTATGAAGAGGTAAGCAGAAGCCTAGACAGAGGGGCCACTGTGGATAAAGTGTTTTTGGACTTTGCAAAGGCATTTGACACTGTCCCTCATAGACGCCTAATGGGTAGATTAAGGACTATAGGTTTAGAAAGTATAGTTTGTAATTGGATTGAGAATTGGCTCAAGGACCATATCCAGAGAGTTGTGGTCAATGATTCCTACTCTGAATGGTCCCCGGTAATAAGTGGTGTACCCCAGGGTTCAGTGTTGGGACCACTATTATTCAACTTATTTATTAATGATATAGAGGATGGGATTAATAGCACTATTTCTATTTTTGCAGATGACACCAAGCTATGTAATATAGTTCAGACTATGGAAGATGTTCGTGAATTGCAAGCGGATTTAAATTTCCAAAAACTGCTACCAGCAGATAAATTCCTCTTGTTCCAACTGTCATAAATAACTAAATGAATGAACTAACTTTATTGTGCTTATATTTAAGCAAAAAGACTAACTACACTTATTGGTTAAAAAGTTGTAACATCTCCTCCCTTTGAAAAGTAACAATAGGCAGTGCAGACAAGACCATGTGTGTGTTCAGTCAATGTTGCTCGGCGGCTGCAGAACGCCGAGTCAAACAAACGGTAATAAGCAGAGGCCAACGGAGGTACATGTTAGATTAAAATGGAAAGTGTCAGAGCCCCCCCAACATGTTTCGCTGTGCAAGATATTGTCGTGTATTAAAAGAGGAATGGACTCGCGGGACAGGGATGTAATATTACCACTTTACAAAGCATTAGTGAGGCCTCATCTAGAATATGGAGTCCAGTTCTGGGCTCCAGTTCATAGAAAGGATGCCCTAGAATTGGAAAAAATACAAAGAAGAGCAACGAAGCTAATAAGGGGCATGGAGAATCTAAGATATGAGGAAAGAAAGAACTAAACCTATTTAGCCTTGAGAAAAGACGACTAAGGGGGGACATGATTAACTTATATAAATATATTAATGGCACATACAAAAAATATGGTGAAATCCTGTTCCATGTAAAACCCCCTCAAAAAACAAGGGAGCACTCCCTCCGTCTGGAAAAAGAAAGGTTCAACCTGCAGAGGCGACAAGCTTCCTTTACTGTGAGAACTGTACCGTTCCTGCTGCCTGTACCCTGTATCCCGTGCTACCGTGCCTCTGTGCCATCTACAGTGAAAGTCAAGTCGTGTCTTCCGCTGCATCTACTGTGCCATCTACAGTGAAAGTCAAGTTGTGTCACCGCTACTGTCTACATTGCCTCAGGTACCCTTTCTGGACTATAGACATTGTATTGTACCTAGTTGGCAGCTGCTATCCCGCAACGTGGTACGGCCCAGTGGGTCCACACGCCGTGACAATAGTTTTTCACTCCCCGCCTTCCAAGAGCCATAATTTTTTTATTTTTCCGTCAATAGATTGGTGTGAGGGCTTATATTTGGCGGGAGGAGTCGTAATAGTTTCTACTAACACTATGTAAAGTACCATATAATGTACTGGGAAACTGAAAAAAAATTATTTGCGGGCTGAAGTTGGAAAAAACTGATTCCTCCATAGTTTTTGGGGTTTTGGTTTTACGTCTTTCACCGTGCGGTTAAAACAATAACTTCATTTTATTTTGCGTCTCAATACAACTACGGTGATACAAAATTTATGTAGGTTTTTTTATATTTTACTACTTTACAAAGAGATTATTTGTTAAAAAAGATAATTGTTTTCTGGTACCATGTTATGATGCATACAACTTCTTGATCACTTTTTATAAAAATATTTTTAGAGCTAAGGTGACCAAAAAACAGAGATTCTTTGTTTCTTACAGCGTTTACCGTGCGCAATAAATTAAGTTTTACTTTATTCTGCAAGTCGGTTTGATTATGGCAATACCATATGTATATAGTTTTTTTTATCTTTTGCAGTGTTTGCAAAATAAAATCACATTTTTATAAAATTCTTTATTTTCTGTGTCACTTTATTCTGAGAGCCATAACTTTTTTATTTTTCAGTCAAGAAAGCTGTGTAAGGGCTTGTTCTTTGCGGGACGGGTGTTAATTTTTATTGGTACTATTTTGGGGTACATGCGACTTTTTGATCACTTTTTATTCTATGGGTATGTTCACACGGCCTATTTTCGGCTGTTTTTCAGAGACTATACATCCTGGTGCGAGAAGTAACCTCCCGCGAAAAATGGCCGAAAATAGGCGGTGTGAACATACCCTTAGAATAAAAAGTGATCAAAAAGTCGCATGTACCCCAAAATAGTACCAATGAAAACTAACACCCGTCCCGCAAAAAACAAGCCCCGACATAGCTTTTTTTGACTGAAAAATAAAATACGGCCGAAAAATCGTAAGCAGAACGCCTCCAAACATCTGCCCATTGAAATCAATGGGGAAAACGGCATCCTGTTCTGATGGGCCGTTATTTTACGCGGCAGTTTTTAAAAACAGTCGCGTAAAAAAAACGGCCGAGAAAAAGAAGTGCAGGACACTTAGACTCTTGAAAAAAGCTCCAAAAATGGCCGTAAAAAACGCAGCGAAAATCACGAGTGGCTTAAAAACCGTCTGAAAATCAGGAGCCATTTTCCCCTGAAAACAGCTCTGTATTTTCAGACGTTTTTGACTCGTGTGAACATACCCTAAATCTTGGGAGGGGTGGTGACCAAAACATAGTGATGCTGGCATAATTTTTCGGTGTTCACCATACGGGAAAAATAACATTATAGTTTTATAGTTTGGGTCGCTACGAACACGGTGATACCAATATGTGTACTTTTTTTTAACATCTTAATTTTTTTCCTATAATAAAAGACTTATTATAGGAGAAAAACAACTTTTATTTTTCCACTTTTATAAAATATTTTTGACTTTTTTTTTTGATTTTTTACACTTTCTTTATTGACCTGCAGCTCTGATCGCTGCTAGAATAGATTACACTACCTACTAGTGTAATGTATTCCAACTGTCAGTGTGACGTCACAGTCACTCTGACAGCAAGCCCATAAGGACCAGCCAGAGGCGGGTCCTCAAAGGCTTCCATACATGGCAGACCCGGAGGCCGTTGTCTGGCCTCTGGTTTCCGTTGCCTGGCCTCCGGTTGCCATGGCAACCCCCACGATTGCATGGGGGCTGTGCTACTGATTGATCGCTGCATTTAAGGGGTTAATTGCCTAAATCAGCGGCGATGAGCGCTGATCGGCAACACTGGCGTGTCAGCTGTCGGAGACAGCTGACCTCCCGATTCCCGATGTACACTGTCGCCGACAGTGTGCACCGGGAACGACACAGAGACTATACAACCTCTTGCTTGAAGTAACCTCCCGTGATGACCTATAGATACTTGATGGTGCAACTAGTGGTTAAGCATTTCACAATGCTGTAAAAAACTTTCAGGTTCAATATTTATATAAAGTACATTGGCAAATATGTATGGTTCTGTTGTTTTGACAGAATCAATAGCGTAGTCGACTGCGCTATTTATTCAGTAAAAAAAAATGGAACCCTTATGGAATGAAAACAAACGGAAACCATTAGCAATGGAAGCATTGCCATTGAAATCAATGGTAATGGAAACAGAAGATATGGTTTCCGTTTGCCTTTCCGTTGATGGGTTCCTCAGACGGAAAGCTCTGACGGCACCCATAAACGAAAAGCGACCGCTGATGTGAACAGGCCTTAATACTAAATCTGCCCTTATGTGTTGCATAGAGACTAAACTTCTGATGTCACTAGCATACATGTGAGAAGTATTGGAGAGCATGCTTTGTTTTATCTGGTATATAGAGTTTGTTCTTAAAATGTAAGCATAAAGTGAAAGCGTAAAAAAAAAAGCCAAAAAAAAGCACCATGAAAGTTACCTACACTGACATCTTCTACATGGACAAGTAAAAGTTCCTCAGGAAGTTCTGTAGATTTTTTTTTTATTATTGTTTACATGTATTAAGGGCCTGTTCACATCACCGTTCGTTTCCGCTGAGGGGTTCCGTCCGAGGTTTTCGTCGGGTTAACCCCTCAGTGGAAAGTCAAACGGAAACCCCAGCTTCCCTTTCCCTCACCATTGAACTCAATGGTGACGGAAACCTACCTAATGGTTTCCGTCTGTCACCGTTGTGACAGGGTTCGTTGTTTTGGACGGAATCAATACACAGTTGACTGCCTGAGCAATATTGGAACAACCTACTAGTATCCAGCAAAGCGTCCTGTATGCATCTGATCCTGTTTGCTATTGCTATCAGTTATAAGCCTGTTTTCATTTGTCCGTTACCAGCCTGTATCTAGTCTACTACTGCTATCAGTTATCAGCCTGTGTCCGGTTATCCATTACCAGCCTGTATCTAGTCCACTATTGCCATCTGTGGTCAACCTGTATCTGGCTTTCCATTGCCAGTCTGTATCCAGTCAGCTGTTGCTATTTGTGGTCGGCCTTTTTTTCTTTCCATCCCCCCCAAATAATTCATTAAGTTAATTAACCGCTTCCCGACCGCCCACAGTAAATTTATGTCAGCGCTTGCTGGGCTCTGTGCAGCGCCGACGTGAATTCACGGTGGGTGTCAAAACCGCAATCCGGATGTCTCAGAGTAACGCTGACACCCGGATCGCGCTGTTAACCCCTGCCTCTGGTCCTGGAGACATGATCTGGACCTGATTGGCTCAGGTCCCGATCACGTGATAGCAGGGAAAGTTTGTTGTAGCAACAAACTGGAAAGCTTGTTACTATAACAAACTGGAAAGTTTGTTGTTACAACAAACTTTCCCGGGGACCGATTGCGGGTGCTGTAGTCGGTTGCATGGCAAAACCGGAGGCCATACAACAGCCTCTGGGTCTGCCATGCACGGCAGCCTATAAGGACCAGCCTGAGGCCGGTCCTCATAGTCTCCTTGTCAGTGTGACTCTAAGGCCCCATGCACACGACCGTGCCCGCAATCACGGCCCGCGATTGCGGGCACGGCCGGCCGCTGATTGACAGCCACATTTTCGGGCCGTGCTCCCATACAAAGTATGGGGGCACGGCTCGCAAAATGTGAAAGAACGGACATGTTCCATAATTCCCGGAACATTTCCACGGCACTGACACCCTTCCATAGTGCTACGGAAAGGTGTCAGTGTTCAATGAAAGTGAATGGCTCCGTTTTTGCGGACCGCAATTGCGGTCCGCAAAAACGGACGTTTTTTGCTGTCGTGTGCATGGGGCCTAAGGCTGGGTTCACACGACCTATTTTCAGACGTAAACGAGGCGTATTATGCCTCGTTTTACGTCTGAAAATACGGCTACAATACGTCGGCAAAAATCTGCCCATTCATTTGAATGGGTTTTCCGACGTACTGTGCCGACGACCTGTCATTTACGCGTCGTCGTTTGACAGCTGTCAAACGACGACGCGTAAATTGACTGCCTCGGCAAAGAAGTGCAGGGCACTTCTTTGAAACGTAATTTGAGCCGTTCTTCATTGCATTCAATGAAGAGCAGCTCAAGATTACGAGCTTCAAAGACGCCTCGCATAATGCGAGGAGGGGCTTTTACGTCTGAAACGACGCAGCTCTTTTCTCCTGAAAACAGTCTGTCTTTTCAGACGTAAAAGCCACTCATCATGTGCACATACCCTCAGCGTCACACTGACAGTTTATAATACATTACACTACCTAGGTAGTGTATTGTATTATAGCAGCTTTCAGTGCTGCAGGTCTTCAAGTAAAAAGTAATAAAAATGTTTTATAAAAGTGTAAAAACAAGTTATAAGTTACAAAACAAAAAATGCTTTTTTTCCTATAAGGCCTCATGCACACGACCGTGTTTTTGCGGCCGCAATTCCCCCGAAAATCCACGGGAGAATTGCGGCCCCATTCTTCTCTATGGGGCCGTGCACACGACCGTAGTTTTTGCGGTCCGTGCACGGCCCGGGAGCCCGGACCGCAGAAAGAACGGGCATGTCTTATTACGCCCCGTTTCTGCGGTCCGGGCTCATTGAAAACAATGGCCGCGGCCATGTGCATGTCCCACGATTTGCGGGCGGCCTGCGGCTGACAGTCCGCTGACAGTCCGCAGCCGGCCGACCCGAAAATCACGGCCATGCACACGGCAACGGTCGTGTGCATGAGGCCTAAGACTTTTATTATAGGAAAAAAATGAAAATGTTAAAAAAGTACACATATTTGGTATCACCACGTTCGTAACGACCCAAACTATAAAACTATACTATTATTTTTCCCACACGGTGAACACCGCAAAAAAAAATATAAAAAGACAATGCCAGAATCACAATTTTTTCAAGTGATCAAAAATTTGCATGTACCCCAAAATAGTACCAATAAAAACTACAACCCGTCGCGCAAAAAAAAGAGCTTACACAGCCTCAAAAAGACTGAAAAATAACAAAGTTATGGCTCTCAGGGTATGTGCACACACACTAATTACGTCCGTAATTGACGGACGTATTACGGCCGCAAGTCCCGGACCGAACACAGTGCAGGGAGCCGGGCTCCTAGCATCATACTTATGTACGATGCTAGGAGTCCCTGCCTCGCTGCAGGACAACTGTCCCGTACTGTAATCATGTTTTCAGTACGAGACAGTAGTTCCACAGAGAGGCAGGGACTCCTAGCATCGTACATAACTATGATGCTAGGAGCCCGGCTCCCTGCACTGAGTTCGGTCCGGGACTTCCGGCCGAAATACGTCCGTCAATTACGGACGTAATTAGTGTGTGTGCACATACCCTCAGAATATATTGACACAAAAAATAAATAATTTTATTGAAAAGTGATTTTATTGCGCAAACGCCACAAAACATAAAAAAAACTATATACATATGGTATCGCCGTAATTGTATCAACCCGCAGAATAAAGTAAAATGTCATTTATAGCGCAAAAAAAAGGACGAAAAAACATTGCCAGAATCTATGTTTTTTTGTCACTTTGCTTGCCAAAAAAAATCAAATAAAAAGTGATAAAAAAAGTCACATGTACCCTAAAATGGTACCAATGAAAATTAGGGCTGATTCAGACGAACGTTGCGTTTTTGCGCGCGCAACCACTTGACAGCTGCGTGTGTCATCCGTGTATGATGCGCGGCTGCGTGATTTTTGCGCAGCCGCCATCATAGAGATGAGTCTAGTCGACGTCAGTCACTGTCCAGGGTGCTGAATGAGTTAACTGATCGGCAGTAACTCTTTCAGCACCCTCGACAGTGAATGCCGATCACAATATCGAGAAACCTGTTAAAAAAAAAGAAAAAGTTCGTACTTACAGAGAACTTCCCTCCCGGCCGTTGCCTTGGTGACGCGTCCTTGGTGACGCGCCTCTCTTGACATCGGGCCCCACCTCCCTGGATGACGCGGCTGTGCATGTGACCGCTGCAGCCTGTGCTTGGCCTGTGATTGGCTGGAGCTGTCACTTGGACTGAATTGTCATCCCGGGAGGTCAGACTGGAGGAAGAAGCCGGGAGTTATCGGTAAGTCAGAACTTCTTTTTTTTTTTTACACGTTCATTTATATTGGGATCGGAAGTCACTGTCCAGGGTGCTGAAACAGTTTAACTCTTTCAGCATCCTGGACAGTGACTATCTCCTGACGTCGCGTACCGGAAATTTTTTTGCCGGGTTCGGCCAAAACGAGTTCGGCCGAACCCGGTGAAGTTCGGTTCGGTTGTCCGGGTTCGCTCATCTCAAAGACACTCCGTTTGGATGTTTGGAAACAGAAAAGCACGTGGTGCTTTTCTGTTTACATTCATCCTTTTGACAGCTGGTGCGCGAAACAGTCGGTTCGCACGGAAGTGCTTCCGTGCGACCTGCGTGGTTTTCACGCACCCATTGACTTCAATGGGTGCGTGATACGCGAAATTCGCGGAGATATTGAGCATGTCGCGCTTTTTGCGCAGCGGACAAACGCTGCGCAAAAAGCACGGACTGTCTGTACTGCCCCATAGACTTGTATTGGTCTGTGCGTGGCGCGTGAAAACCACGCGGCCCGCACGGACCCAATACACGTTCGTGTGAATCCCCCCTTACAGATTGTCCCGCAACAAATAAGCCCTCACTCAGCTCCGGTGGAGAAAAATATAAAAGTTTTGGCTCTCAGAATATAGCGACAGAAATTGTGCACTTACATATGCCCCCACATTATAAACTGAAATACCAGCAAACCAATACCATGTTCACACACTTAACCAAAAACGTCTGAAAATACGGAGCTGTTTTCAAGGGAAAACACCTCCTGATTTTCAGACTTTTTTTTAGCAACTTGTGTTCTTTGCGGCGTTTTTTACGGCCGTTTTTGGAGCTGTTTTTCTATAGAGTCAATGAAAGACGGCTCCAAAAACGTCCCAAGAAGTGACATGCACTTCTTTTTCGTGGCCGTCGGAACAGAACGCCGTTTTTCCCATTGAAATCAATGGGCAATTGTTTAGAGGCATTCTGCTTCCGATTTTTCGGCTGTTTTTCGGCCGAAAATAAGCCGTGTGAACATACCCTAACCAAGCAAAAACTGTGCTCCAAAAACGAAATGGCGCTCCCTCTTTTCTGAGCCCTACAGCGTGCCCAAGCACCAGATTACGTTCACATATATGACATTTTATATCCGGGAGAACCCACTCAACAATATATGAGGTATTTGTCTTCAGTGGCACAAACTGGGCACAACATATTGTGCATTAAAATGGCATATCAGTGGAAAATTTTTATTTTTACTTTGCACCATCCTCTGCGTATTAACCACTTCGCGCACCACGACTTAATAGCATGGTAAGGGGGGTTATATATGGAGCGGGCTCATGCGCTGTGCCCGCTCCATATTCTGCGGGTGTCTGCTGTGTATTACAGTTGACATCAGGGACTAACGGACAGGAACAGCAATCGCGCTGTTACAGGAGCCTGTAAAAATGACATTATACTGCAATACTATTGCAGTGTATTGTACCAGCGATCTAATGATCGCTGGTGTAAGTCCCCTAGGGGGACTAATAAAATGTGTAAAACAAACAAAAAACAAAAAAGTTAAAAAAGTTATTATTAGTGAAAAAAATATATAATATATTTAAAGTACAAAAAAAACCCTTTCCCATTTACCCTCTAAAGTAATGTAAAAAATACACAAACTTGGTATCACTGCATCCGTAAAAGTCCGAACTATTAAAATATACCATTATTTAACTCGCACTGTGAACGCCGTACAAAATAAAGTATTTAAAACGCCAAAATCCCAGTTTTTTGGTCACCTTAGCTTTTAAAAAAATTTCAGTAAAAGTGATCAAAAAGTTGTATGTACCAAAAAATTGTACAAATAAAAACTACAGCTCGTCCCGCAAAAATTTAGCCCTCACACCACTCAATCAACCAAAAGATTAAAAAAAAGTGATGCCTCCCGAAATGTGGTGAAACAAAACGTTTTCACTTGGCAAAAGTAGTAAAATATAAAAAAAAACGGTATAAATTTGGTATCACCTTAATCATATTAAATTTAAGTTGTTGGTTTTACCGCACGGTGAAAGACATAAAAACGAAACCCAAAAAACAATGGAGGAATCGCAGCTTTTTCCAACTTCAGCCTGCAAAGAATTTTATTTTCAGTTTCCCAGTACATTAAATGGTACTTTAAATGGTGTCACTAGAAACTACAACTCCTCCCGCAAAATATAAGCCCTCACACCACTCTACTGACGGAAAAATAAAAAAAAGTTATGGTTCTTGGAAAGCGGGGAGGGAAAAACTAAAATGAAAAAGCAAAAAATGGATCAGTCCTGAAAGAGTTAATTAATTTCTAATGAAAAAGCATTTATGACCACGTGGGGTATAGCCGTACTTGGGAGAAATTGCTTTACAAATGTTTGGGTGCTTTTTCTAACTTTATGAAAATGAAAACATTCAACATTTTTGTGGAAAAAATGTTGATATTCATTTTCACGGCCTAATTCTAATAAATTCTCTAAAAGACCTGTGGGGTCTAAATACTCACTATACCCCTAGATAGATTCCTTAAGGGGTATAGTTTCCCAAATGGGGTCAGTTTTGGAGATTTTCCACTGTTTTAGTACCTCAGGGGCTTTGCAAATGCGACATGACACCCAAAAACTATTCCAGATAAATTTGAGCTCCAAAAGCCAAATATTGTTCCTTCCCTTCAGAGTCCTGCCGTGGGTCCAAACAGAAGTTTATTACCACATATGACATATTGCCGTAATGTTAGGGATCTGCCAGGTACTTCATCTAGGTATACTCCTGGGATTAATCAATCCACACCTGAGGCCAGACCTGTTCGACTGACACCATCTCCCACCAACCAGGGTGGCAGGCTCAGGAGTGGGAGAGCCTATCGCGGCCTGGTCTGTCGGAGTTAGCTCCGCCCCCTGTCCTTTATTACCTGCCCTGTTCTCTCCCTCAGTGCTTGTAATTCTTTTGGATTCCTGGCCCCACTGCTGCTTGCTCCAGCCTGCTTCTGCCGTGCTTCTGCCTTGCTGCAGTTCTGCTTGACCTGCTTTGCTTTGCCCCTGGCTTGCTTCTGTCTCCTTGCCCGCTTGGGTGTACTCACTTCGTCCTGGTCCTGACTGTCCGTTCGCCGCTCCGTTTCCTCGTGGCGTTCCGTGGCTACTGCCCCTTCCCTTGCATGTTCCCTGTTTGTTTTCCTGTGCACTTAGACAGCGTAGGGACCGCCGCCCAGTTGTACCTCGTCGCCTAGGGCGGGTCGTTGCAAGTAGGCAGGGACAGGGCGGTGGGTAGATTAGGGCTCACTTTCCCTTCACCTCCTTCCTGCCATTACATAATTACAAGCCCTTACCTAGTCTACCATTTCTCCTACGCTGACGCTATCATGGACCCCCTTGAGACCCTGACCCAGCAGATGCAGGGCCTCTCCCTACAGGTCCAGGCCCTGGCCCAAAGGGTCAATCAGGGTGACGCTGCTTTAGTAGTACCCCTCACCTCACCTCTAGAACCCGACCTCAAGTTACCTGACCGGTTCTCAGGGGACCGTAAGACGTTTCTCTCCTTCCGGGAGAGTTGCAGACTGTATTTCCGCCTAAAGCCCCACTCCTCAGGTTCCGAGAACCAGCGGGTGGGTATCATCATATCCCGACTCCAGGAAGGGCCCCAAGAGTGGGCCTTCTCCTTGGCTCCTGACGCCCCTGAACTTTCCTCTGTTGATCGTTTTTTCTCTGCCCTCGGACTCATTTACGACGAGACTGACAGGACTGCTTTAGCCGAGAGTCAGCTGGTGACCTTACGTCAGGGTAGGAGACCGGTTGAGGAATACTGTTCTGATTTTAGGAAGTGGTGCGTAGCTTCTCAGTGGAACGATCCGGCCCTAAGGTGCCAGTTTAGGTTAGGATTATCTGACGCCCTGAAGGATCTGCTGGTTAGCTACCCCTCGTCTGACTCCCTTGACCAGGTTATGGCCCTAGCAGTACGACTTGACCGACGTCTCAGGGAACGTCAGCTGGAACGCTTCAGTGTGCTCCCCTCTGACTTTTCTGCGATCCCCCCCGAGGTCCCGTCTCCTCGCCCCTCCACGGAGGACTCGGAGGTACCTATGCAACTCGGGGCCTCCATGTCCCCTCGACAACGTAGGGAGTTTCGCAGAATGAATGGTCTCTGCTTCTACTGTGGGGACGACAAGCATCTACTGAACACCTGTCCCAGGCGCAAGAATAAGAAGCCGGAAAACTTCCGCGCCTAAGTGATCATCGGGGAGGTCACTTGGGCGCACAGGTATTTCCCGTTAATGTGAAACGCAATAAAATTTTGCTTCCCTTTCAGGTCTCGTTTGCTGGCCGGTCTGCCACGGGCAGTGCTTTCGTGGATTCTGGCTCATCTGCTAATATCATGTCTGTGGAATTTGCTATGTCTCTAAAGATGCCTTTTATTGATTTACCTTATCCTATCCCTGTAGTAGGTATCGACTCAACTCCCCTTGCTAATGGTTATTTTACTCAGCATACTCCTGTTTTTGAACTCCTGGTTGGCTCCATGCATTTGGAGCAGTGCTCTCTACTGGTGATGCAGGGATTATCGTCTGATCTGGTTTTAGGCCTTCCCTGGTTGCAGTTGCATAATCCCACGTTTGATTGGAATACTGGGGATCTCACCAAATGGGGTAATGAATGTCTTATGTCATGTCTTTCTGTTAACTCTATTTCTCCCCGGGAGGAGGTAAACACGCTTCCTGAGTTTGTTCAGGACTTCGCCGATGTGTTTTCTAAGGAGGCCTCCGAGGTGTTGCCCCCCCATAGAGATTATGATTGCGCTATCGATTTGGTGCCTGGTGCCAAGCTTCCTAAGGGTAGGATATTTAATCTTTCATGTCCTGAACGTGAAGCCATGAGGGTGTATATCCAAGAATGCCTGGCCAAGGGTTTCATTCGCCCCTCGACTTCTCCTGTAGGTGCTGGCTTCTTCTTCGTGGGGAAGAAGGATGGTGGTCTTAGGCCGTGCATTGATTATCGTAACCTGAATAAGGTCACCGTAAGGAACCAGTACCCACTTCCTTTGATTCCGGATCTTTTTAATCAGGTTCAGGGAGCCCAATGGTTTTCTAAGTTCGATCTACGGGGGGCATATAACCTTATCCGCATCAAAGAGGGGGATGAGTGGAAAACTGCGTTCAACACACCCGAGGGTCATTTCGAATACCTGGTCATGCCCTTTGGGTTGTGTAATGCCCCTGCTGTCTTCCAGAATTTTATTAATGAAATCCTGAGAGAGTACCTGGGTAATTTTCTTGTTGTGTACCTTGATGACATACTGGTGTTTTCCAAGGACTGGTCCTCCCACGTGGAGCATGTCAGGAAGGTGCTCCAGGTCCTTCGGGAGAATAATCTGTTTGCTAAGACTGAAAAATGTGTCTTTGGGGTACAGGAGATACCATTTTTAGGGCAAATCCTCACTCCTCATGAATTCCGCATGGACCCTGCCAAGGTTCAGGCTGTGGCGGAATGGGTCCAACCTGCCTCCCTTAAGGCGTTACAGTGTTTTTTAGGGTTCGCCAACTATTACAGGAGATTTATTGCCAACTTCTCGGTCGTCGCTAAGCCTCTTACGGACCTTACCCGCAAGGGTGCTGATGTCCTCCACTGGCCTCCTGAAGCTGTCCAGGCTTTTGAGACCCTCAAGAAGTGCTTTATCTCGGCCCCAGTGCTGGTTCAGCCCAACCAAAGGGAGCCATTTATCGTGGAGGTTGACGCTTCCGAGGTGGGAGTGGGGGCCGTCTTGTCCCAGGGTACCAGCTCCCTCACCCATCTCCGCCCCTGTGCTTACTTCTCTAGGAAGTTTTCGCCCACGGAGAGTAACTATGATATTGGCAACCGCGAACTTCTAGCCATTAAATGGGCTTTTGAGGAGTGGCGGCACTTCCTGGAGGGGGCCAGACACCAGGTAACGGTCCTTACGGATCACAAGAATCTGGTTTTCCTAGAATCGGCCCGGAGGCTTAATCCTAGACAAGCTCGGTGGGCACTATTCTTTACCAGATTTAATTTCTTGGTTACCTATAGGGCTGGGTCCAAGAATATTAAGGCTGATGCTCTGTCACGTAGTTTCATGGCCAATCCTCCTTCAGAGAAGGATCCTGCTTGTATTTTACCCCCTGGTATAATCGTTTCTGCCACGGATTCTGATTTAGCTTCTGATATCGCGGCTGATCAGGGTGCAGCTCCCGGGAACGTCCCTGGGGACAAGCTGTTTGTTCCCCTGCAATTCCGGCTGAGGGTACTCAGGGAAAACCATGACTCCGCTCTATCTGGTCATCCTGGCATCTTGGGCACCAAACACCTCATTACCAGAAACTATTGGTGGCCTGGGTTGCCTAAAGACGTTAGGGCTTACGTCGCCGCTTGTGAGGTTTGCGCTAGGTCCAAAACCCCTAGGTCCCGACCTGCGGGCCTACTACGTTCCTTGCCCATTCCCCAGAGACCTTGGACCCATATCTCCATGGATTTTATCACCGATTTGCCTCCATCTCAGGGCAAGTCGGTGGTGTGGGTGGTAGTCGACCGCTTCAGCAAGATGTGCCACTTTGTGCCCCTTAAGAAGCTACCTAACGCCAAGACGTTAGCTTCTTTGTTTGTGAAACACATCCTGCGTCTCCATGGGGCCCCAGTCAATATCGTTTCTGACAGAGGGGTACAATCTGTTTCCTTATTTTGGAGAGCTTTTTGTAAAAAGTTGGAGATTGATCTGTCCTTCTCCTCCGCCTTCCATCCCGTAACTAATGGCCAAACGGAAAGGACCAACCAATCCCTGGAACAATATTTAAGGTGTTTCATCTCTGACTGTCAATTCGATTGGGTCTCATTCCTTCCCCTTGCTGAATTTTCCTTGAATAACCGGGTCAGTAACTCGTCAGGGGTCTCCCCGTTTTTCTGTAATTTCGGGTTTAACCCAAGATTCTCCTCCGTCTCCCCTGGTTGTTCCAATAATCCTGAGGTAGAGGATGTTCATCGGGAACTGTGCACTGTCTGGGCCCAGGTTCAGAAGAACCTAGAGGCGTCCCAGAGCGCACAAAAGATTCAGGCGGATAGTAGACGTTCTGCTAACCCCCGGTTTGTCGTCGGGGATTTGGTCTGGTTGTCGTCCAGGAACTTGCGCCTTAAGGTCCCGTCCAGGAAGTTTGCTCCCCGATTTATTGGACCTTATAAGATCATTGAAGTCCTCAACCCTGTATCCTTCCGTCTGGAGCTCCCCCCATCATTTCGCATACATGACGTCTTCCATGCCTCCCTCCTTAAACGCTGCTCCCCGTCCTGGTCCCCCTCGAGGATACCTCCTGTTCCCGTTCTCACCCCTGAGGGGGTGGAATTCGAGGTGGCCAAGATTATGGACAGTAGGATGGTCCAGGGCTCCCTCCAGTACCTGGTCCATTGGAGAGGATACGGGCCGGAGGAGAGGACTTGGGTACCTGCCCGTGATGTTCACGCTGGGGTATTGATCAGGAGGTTCCACCTTCTCTTCCCCACTAAACCGGGTCCCCTTAGTAAGGGTCCGGTGGCCCCTCATAAAAGGGGGAGTACTGTTAGGGATCTGCCAGGTACTTCATCTAGGTATACTCCTGGGATTAATCAATCCACACCTGAGGCCAGACCTGTTCGACTGACACCATCTCCCACCAACCAGGGTGGCAGGCTCAGGAGTGGGAGAGCCTATCGCGGCCTGGTCTGTCGGAGTTAGCTCCGCCCCCTGTCCTTTATTACCTGCCCTGTTCTCTCCCTCAGTGCTTGTAATTCTTTTGGATTCCTGGCCCCACTGCTGCTTGCTCCAGCCTGCTTCTGCCGTGCTTCTGCCTTGCTGCAGTTCTGCTTGACCTGCTTTGCTTTGCCCCTGGCTTGCTTCTGTCTCCTTGCCCGCTTGGGTGTACTCACTTCGTCCTGGTCCTGACTGTCCGTTCGCCGCTCCGTTTCCTCGTGGCGTTCCGTGGCTACTGGCCCTTCCCTTGCATGTTCCCTGTTTGTTTTCCTGTGCACTTAGACAGCGTAGGGACCGCCGCCCAGTTGTACCTCGTCGCCTAGGGCGGGTCGTTGCAAGTAGGCAGGGACAGGGCGGTGGGTAGATTAGGGCTCACTTTCCCTTCACCTCCTTCCTGCCATTACACGTAATCAGGAGAAATTGCTTTACAAATTTTGGATTTCTTTTTCTCTTTTGTTCATTGTAAAAATTAAACTTTTGTATGTTTTTTCAGAAAAAAGTATATTTTCATTTTCACGGTCTAATTCCACTAAGTTCAGAAAAATAAACTGTGGGGTCAAAATGCTAACTATATCCCTAGCATAAAATCCTTGAGGGGTATAGTTTTCAAAATGGGGTCACTTTTGGGGAGTTTCCACTGTTTTGGTCCCTCCAGGGTGTTGCAAACGCGACATGGCACTGAAATCCAATCCAGCAAAATCTGCGCTCCAAAATCCAACTGGCGCTCCTTCCCTTCTGAGTTCTGCCGTGGGTTCAAACAGCAGTTTGTTACCACATATGAGGTATTGCCATAATCGTAAGAAATAGCTTTACAAGTTTTGGGGTGATTTTTATTCTTTATTCCTTGCAAAAGTTTAATTTTTTTATATTTTTTCAGAAAAAAGTAGATTTTCACTCTCACAGACAAACTCCAATAAATATAGCAAAAGACCTGTTGGTTCAAGTTGCTCACTATACCCCTAGATAAATTCTTTGAGGTCCATAGTTTCCAAAACCGTGTCACCTTGGGGGAGTTTCCACTGTTTTGGCACCACAAGACCTCTTCAAACCTGACATGGTGCCTAAAATATGTTCTAAAAAAAGGAGGCCCCAAAATCCTCTTGGTGCTCCTTTGCTTCTGAGGCCGGCATTTCAGTCCATTACCAAACTAGAGCCGCATGTGAGATATTTCTAAAAACTGCAGAACCTGGGCAATAAATCTTGATTTGCGTTTCTCTGGTAAAACCTTCTGTGTTACAGATTTTTTTTTTATTACAAATGAATTTCAGCAAAAAAATTTACTTTGTAAATTACCCCTCTACATTGCTTTAATTCCTGTGAAACGCCTAAAGGGTAATGAAACTTTCTGAATGCTGTTTTGAATACTTTGAGGGGTGCAGTTTTTTAAAATGGGGTGATTTATGGGGTCTATATAGTATATAAGGCCCTCAAAGCCACTTCACAAAAGTACTTGTCCCTGTAAAAATAGCCTTTTGACATTTTCTTGAAAAAAATTCTAAGCCTTCTAATATCCTAGAAAAACAAAATAATGTTTGGAAAATGATGCCAACATAAAGTAGACATATGGAATATGTAAAATAGTAACTATTTTGTGTGGTATTACTATCTGTTTTACAAGTAGATACATTTAAAATGAGAAAAATCATAATTTTTGCACATTTTCTTTAAATGTTGGTGTTTTTCACAAATAAGCAATGAATTTATTGACCAAATTTTTCCACTAACATAAAGTACAATATGAAAACAATCTCAGAATGACACATGTCAGATTTGAAAAAAATGAGGCTGGTCCTGAAGGCCAAAATGAGCTCGGTCCTGAAAGGGTTAATAAATTATATGTAAAAAAAAAAAAATTACTTGTCCCGTAAAAGAATGCTATTATTGTGCAAAAGTAGTAAAATATAAAAAAAAACTATACATATTTGGTATTGCTGCAATCGTACCCACCCATAGAATAAAAGTAACATGTTATTTATGCCGCACAGTGAACAATGTAAATTGAAAACATCAAAAAACGACAGTGGAATTGCGGGTTTTTTTCAACCCCTCCTCAAAAAAATTAGTGGTGTCATGCCAATGGTGGCGTTGTTAAGCATTATGTACAACACAATGGATCCGTGGTACGGCAGTGGTAGAACAGGAGTAAGAAATGAGATTAACAAAATAATGCAGGTATGTGGACAGGGGCCAGGGGTTTTGTACAATTACAACCGGCTAAAACCAAAGACCACTGATTTTGCAGAGTCTGGAGATATTACACTATATCCAAAAGCCTGTTTGCAGCCAACATATAATTTTTAGTAATGAAGTATGGCTGTATATAATGCGCAAAAAGGTGTTGGATAGTTTGCAGATTTAACTAAACATTAAGGCTTTGTTCACACCACGTATGAGCCCAAATGCATTCACAGGGCTTCAATCACCAAATGGATTGTCGTTTTGGCCTCCATTGGGCTGTTATATGTCGTTATACCCTTTTTTTTGCTGTATAGAAAAGCGTAGTCAACTATGCTTTTTATGCAGAGGCATCCCCCAAAAAAATATGTCTGACAGAAGGCTCAGATGTGATGTGAACAGCGTTGTACACAGTCTTAGTTTATCAAGTAAAAAACATTTAAAAGGTCATATAATTTGAGGTTAAATTGACATTGTAAAGTATGTTAATCATGAAAGCCCTTTGTCTCTTTTATCAAAGTCAATAACCATGAATCAGTACAATTTATATAACTGGTGAGCCGTTGCTTCACTAGATAATAAAAATATATTTTATTTCGCTTTAATGGTTTAATCATTTCCATGACTCATTGTATCCTCACCTTTGTCTCAGGTTATAATTTAAGTAAATCACACCCTTAGGCTGGGTTCACACGACCACATTAACGTCCGTAATGGACTGACGTATTTAAGCCGGAAGTCCCGGACCGAACTCATTGCAGGGAACCGGGCTCCTAGCATCATAGTTATGTACGATGCTAGGAGTCCCTGCCTCTCTGCAGGACAACTGTCCCGTCCTGTAATCATGTTTTCAGTACGGGACAGTAGTTCCACGGAGAGGCAGGGACTCCTAGCATCGTACATAACTATGATGCTAGGAGCCCGGCTCCCTGCACTGAGTTCGGTCCGGGACTTCCGGCCGTAATACGTCCGTCCATTACGGACGTTAATGTGGTCGTGTGAACCCAGCCTCAAGCATTTCACAATACTCAATACTCCAATACCTCAGACGGAGAGCTCTGACGGAACCCATAAACGGAAAGCAAATGCTGATGTGAACAGGCCTTAATACTAAATCTGCTCTTAGAAGTATTGGAGAGCACGCTTTGTTTTATCTGGTATATAGAGTTTGGTCCTAGGGAACGGCCATGACATGGTCGCAACGCGGCTAACAACCACGCCGGCACCATGTTCGGTGTGGCTATCAAACAGCCTGTTAGTGGCCGCACGTTAATGCGGGTAAACCATCCCTTTATCTGCAAAATCGTGCGGCCATGAATTAATACACCCTTTATGGCCAAACGAGTTTGCAAATTACAACAACTTACCCCCTATTCATTCTCTATGGCAGCGCCGGAAAAAGCCGAAACTGCACTCGGCTATCTCCGGCGCTCCCATAGAGAATAGATGAAGCAGAAGTGTGCATGCGCATGTAACTGGAATACTGCTTAACGAGGTATTTGACAGCTGCTCCGACATAGTGCCAGCGCGGTTGTTGGCCGTGTTGCGACCGTTTCAGGGACGCTCCGTGAGGCCGTACCCTTAAAATGTAAGCATAAATTGAAAGCGTTAAAAAAAAAAAAAAAAAAAAAAACACCATGAAAGTTACCTACACTGACATCTTCTACATGGACAAGTAAAGGTTCCTCAGTAAGTTCTGTAGGTTGTTTTTTTTTAGGTTACATGTATTTAGGGCCTGTTCACATCACTGTTTGTTTCCGCTGAGGGGTTCCGTCGGAGGATTACGTCAGGTTAACCCCTCAGCGGAAAGTCAAACGGAAACCTCAGCTTCCGTTTCCCTCCCCATTTAACCTAGTTAATGTTTTCCGTCTGTCACCGTTGTGAAAGGGTTTCCGTTGCTTTGTACTAAATCAATAGAGCAGTCGACTGCCTGACCAATATTGGAACAACCTAGTATTATCTAGCAAAGCGTCCTGTATGCATCTGATCCTGTCTGCTATTGCTATCAGTTATAAGCCTGTTTTCAGTTGTTCGTAACCAGCCTGTATCTAGTCTGCTACTGCTATCAGTTATCAGCCTGTGTCCTGTTATCCATTAACAGCCTGTATCTAGTCCGCTATTGCTATCTATGGTCAACCTGCATCTGGCTTTCCATTGCCAGTCTGTTTACAGTCAGCTGTTGCTATTTGTGGTCAGCCTTTATCCGGTTATCCATTACCAGTCTATATCCAGTTTGCTGTTGCTATCAGTCATATGCTTGTGTCCAGTTACCTGCTACCTGCCTGAGTCCAGCTGCCCACTACCTGCCTATACCCACCTACCTGCCATTGTGCCAGGAAAAACTGCACCAAATTGTGTTGCAGTTTTCCAGCCGGAATGTTCGCTGCAGAAAACTGCAGAGAAAAAATGGATACTTAAGCCACATGCACACTAACGTTGAATTCATCTGTAATTACGGACCCATTCACTTCCAATGCCTACAGACACCTTCCCGTATATTTACCTCGGGGCGTTTTTAATACTTTTACTAGCTGGGCGTTCTGATGAGAAGTATCATCCACTTCTCTTCAGAACGCCCAGCTTCTGCCAGATCACGCTGTGACGTCACTTACAGGTCCTGCATCGTGTCAGACGAGCGAGGACACATCGGCACCAGAGGCTACAGTTGATTCTGCAGCAGCATCGGCATTTGCAGGTAAGTAGCTACATCGACTTACCTGCTAACGCCGATGCTGCTGCAGAATCAACTAAAGCCTCTGGTGCCGATGTGTCCTCGCTCATCTGACACGATGCAGGACCTGTGAGTGACGTCACAACGTGATCTGGCAGAAGCTGGGCGTTCTGAAGAGAAGTGGATGATACTTCTCGTCAGAGCGCCCAGCTAGTAAAAGTATTAAAAACGCCCCGATGTACGCACATAATACACGCCCACTTGGACTTTTACTTTTAAACACACCCACTTGGACTTTTGCAAGCCTCATTTGCATAACTACAAAAATGGTCATAACTTGGCCAAAAATGCTCGTTTTTTAAAATAAAAATGTTACTGTAATCTACATTGCAGCGCCTATCTGCTGCAATAGCAGATAGGGGTTGCAAAATCTGGTGACAGAGCCTCTTTAAGTAAATCACACCCTTAAGCATTTCACAATACTGTAAAAAAAACTTCCAGGTTCAATATTTATATCAAGTACATTGGCAAATATGCAGGGTTCCATTGTTTGGATGGAATCAATAGCGTAGTCGACTGCGCTATTGATTCAGTCAAAAAAATGGAAACCTTACGGAATGGAGACAAACAGAAACCAACTGCAACAGAAGCATTACCATTGAAATCAATGGTAATGCAAACAGAAGCTATGGTTTCCATTTGCCTTTCCGTTGATGGGTTCCTCAGACGGAGAGCTCTGACGGAACCCATAAACGGAAAGCAAATGCTGATGTGAACAGGCCCTAATACTATATCTGCTCTTAGAAGTATTGGACAGCACGATTTGTTTTATCTGGTATATAGAGTTTGGTCCTAGGGAACGGCCATGACATGGTCGCAACGCGGCTAACAACCACGTCGGCACCATGTTCGGTGTGGCTATCAAACAGCCTGTTAGTGGCCGCACGTTAATGCGGGTAAACCATCCCTTTATCTGCAAAATCGTGCGGCCATGAATTAATACACCCTTTATGGCCAAACGAGTTTGCAAATTACAACAACTTACCCCCTATTCATTCTCTATGGCAGCGCCGGAAAAAGCCGAAACTGCACTCGGCTATCTCCGGCGCTCCCATAGAGAATAGATGAAGCAGAAGTGTGCATGCGCATGTAACTGGAATACTGCTTAACGAGGTATTTGACAGCTGCTCCGACATAGTGCCAGCGCGGTTGTTGGCCGTGTTGCGACCGTTTCAGGGACGCTCCGTGAGGCCGTACCCTTAAAATGTAAGCATAAATTGAAAGCGTTAAAAAAAAAAAAAAAAAAAAAACCACCATGAAAGTTACCTACACTGACATCTTCTACATGGACAAGTAAAGGTTCCTCAGTAAGTTCTGTAGGTTGTTTTTTTTTAGGTTACATGTATTTAGGGCCTGTTCACATCACTGTTTGTTTCCGCTGAGGGGTTCCGTCGGAGGATTACGTCAGGTTAACCCCTCAGCGGAAAGTCAAACGGAAACCTCAGCTTCCGTTTCCCTCCCCATTTAACCTAGTTAATGTTTTCCGTCTGTCACCGTTGTGAAAGGGTTTCCGTTGCTTTGTACTAAATCAATAGAGCAGTCGACTGCCTGACCAATATTGGAACAACCTAGTATTATCTAGCAAAGCGTCCTGTATGCATCTGATCCTGTCTGCTATTGCTATCAGTTATAAGCCTGTTTTCAGTTGTTCGTTACCAGCCTGTATCTAGTCTGCTACTGCTATCAGTTATCAGCCTGTGTCCTGTTATCCATTAACAGCCTGTATCTAGTCCGCTATTGCTATCTGTGGTCAACCTGTATCTGGCTTTCCATTGCCAGTCTGTTTACAGTCAGCTGTTGCTATTTGTGGTCAGCCTTTATCCGGTTATCCTTTACCGGACTGTATGCAGTTCGCTGTTGCTATCTGTGGTCAGCCTGTACCAGTCTACATCCAGTTTGCTGTTGCTATCAGTCATATGCTTGTGTCCAGTTACCTGCTATTTGCCTGTGTCCAGCTACCTGCCTGTGTCCAGCTACCTGCCTGTGTCCAGCTACCTGCCTGTGTCCAGCTACCTGACTGTGTCTAGCTACCTGACTGTGTCTAGCTACCTGACTGTGTCCAGCTGCCCACTACCTGCCTATACCCACCTACCTGCCTTTGTGCCGGGAAAAAACGCACCAAATTGTGTTGCAGTGTTCCAGCCAGAATGTTCGCTGCAGAAAACTGCAGAGAAAAAATGGATACTTAAGCCACATGCACACTAACGTTGAATTCATCTGTAATTACGGACTGTAATTACGGACCCATTCACTTCCAATGCCTACAGACACCTTCCCGTATATTTACGGGAAGGTGTGCGTGCCGTAGAAAGGCTCGGCAAAGAACAGGACATGTCCTATTTTTGCTTTTTACGGACCGTGCTCCCATAGTTTATATGAGAGCACAGCCCACAAACGGACTTTGATTACGGGCGTGTGCAGGGGGCCTTACCATAGCGACGCGTCCCTCCGACATCCTAACGTCATGATGCTCTGCAGCGCTCAGGTGAAGTATCATCCCATGTGACCGCTGCAACCTGTAATTGGCTGCAGAGATCACATGGGATGAAACGTCTAAGGAGGCTGTGCTGGTGGAAGGAACACAAGGGTAAGTATAAGATATTTATTTTTTCTGAGTTGCGTTTATTGCGGCGGAATCGCTGCGATTTTGCTGTAAAAAAACCCCGCAACATCTAATATTTATTGTGGGATTTACCTCCCCATATAATGGGGAAACCTCCCAAACAATAAGCAGCATTTATGTAAATACAATTGACATGCTATGGATTAAAAAAACGCACCACATGTCAAATTCCGAGCAGTTTTTCTCTTCGGTATTTACGCAGCATGTGGATGAGATTTGTTCTACCTCATCCACTTTGCTGCTATTGTATTAGGGTATGTTCACACGGGCTATTTTCGGACAATTTTCAGGCCGTAAACGTCCCGAAAAACGGCTGAAAAATCATAAGCAGAATGCCTACAAACATCTGCCCATTGCTTTCAATGGGAAATATGGCGTTCTGTTCTGACGGGGCGTTATTTTACGCCTCATTTTCGAAAAAAGGCGCGTAAAAAGACGCCCCGTAAAAAGAAGTGCATGTCACTTCCTGAGCCGTTTTTGGAGATGTTTTTCATTGACTCAATAGAAAAACTGCTCCAAAAACTGCCGTAAAAAACGCTGCAAAATACGCTAGATTCTTAAAAAACAGCTGTTTTCCCTCCGTATTTTCAGCCGTATTTTGTTAACTGTGTGAACATACCCTTATGCTTCTAATTTTCCGCAACAAAATCCATTGTGGAAAATCACCAGTATTTACAATACGTGTGAACTGACCCCAGGGGCGTAGATAAAGGCTCATGGGCCCCGATGCGAAAGTTCTTATTGGGCCCCCCCCTGCAAACTTCTCATGGCCAACGGTCCGCACACAAAACACAGAAAAAAAACCGATTAGTAACTAGTGTTAGGCTTAGATACAGGGCCCATGTGTGATACTGTCTGTGGGACCCTGTATCTAAGCCTACCACAACGTAGGCTTAGATACAGGGTCCAGCAGACAGTAAACTTATACAGTATAAGATTACTGTGTGCTGGGGCCCTGTATCTAAACCTACAGTGTGGTAGGCGTAAATACAGGCCCCATCAGACACGATCATACATGGGCCATGTATCTAAGCCTACCATGTGATTGGCTTAGATACAGGGCCCAGCAGACAGCATCACACAATCTGTGATCTTGTCTAATGGGCCCTCTAAGCCTGCTACATCGTAGGCTTAAAGGGGTTGTGCAGTCCCTAAACATTGATGGCCTATCCTCAGGATAGGCCACCAATAGCTGATGTGTCGGGGTCCGTCTCCCGGGACCCGCCAATCAGCTGTTTTGAAGGGGTCGCAGCACTCGTACAAGAGCTGCTTCCCCTTCATTTCACTACTCGCTCACACTGTGAATCGCCGACACCGATTCACAGTGTGACCGGAATGAAGGGGAAGCAGCTCTCATACGAGTGCTGTGGCCCCTTCAAAACAGCTGATTGGCGGGTCCCGGGAGTCGGACCCCGCCAGTCAGGGCTACTAATCTTACCTTCCTCTTCAGCCGCGGCGGAAGTTCTGTCCTCTCGATGTTGTGCGCGGCACATAGCGCTGTGACATCATGCGCTGCGCACAGCGCTTGACGTCAGGACCTCCGCTGCGATCTGGAACCAGGAAGGTAAGTACAGTCTGTTACTATAGTAACAGGGGCCCGCAGCCCGAGTTACTATAGTAACTTTTTATTGATGTGGTGCGGGGGGCTGCGGGCCCCCTGGCTTCGGGGCCCGGTCGCAATTGCGACCGCTGCGACCCCTATAGCTATGCCAGTGACTGACCCTCAGGCTGGGTTCACACGACCATGTTACGTCCGTAATGGACGGAACGTATTTCGGCCGGAAGACCCGGACTGCACACAGTGCAGGGAGCCGGGCTCCTAGCATCATAGTTATGTACGATGCTAGGAGTCCCTGCCTCGCTGCCGGACAACTGTCCCATACTGTAATCATGTTTTAAGTACGGGACAGTAGTTCCATGGAGAGGCAGGGACTCCTAGCATCGTACATAACTATGATGCTAGGAGCCCGGCTCCCTGCACTGTGTTCGGTCCGGGACTTGCGGCCGAAATACGTTCCGTACATTACGGACGTAATGTGTTCGTGTGAATCCAGCCTTAGTGTGCAGCATTTGTACACAGTAAAGATCTCTGCTGAAGGGGGCGTGGCCTAGCAGCAGATGTAAGAGGACGTGTGTGGCTGGAGCTCCTGCTGTATTCATCCTGAAAATACTGTTTATCCCTGAAATACCCGGTAATATTCACCGATCTGGAGGCTGGGAAGCTGGAGGAGTCGGTACCGCTTAACACTGCTGCAATGACCCGTTCCAAGAAGCAAAAAACGCCGCCGGCGAGTCCGGGGCCGAGAAGGCAAGATGGCGCCGAGGAGACTGACTGCAGGAGCAGGCACATGCGGTCTGACGCGGCAGACAGGCTGGAGAGATTTGCAAGAACCCCTCGTGCGAGCGGATCTGCAGCAGGCAAGACGCCGATGGCTGGCAGTGGGAAGGCAGACAGCATGGCCTCAGGTTCCAGGTACTCCGTGCTGGGAGAGGACACGGTGAGTGAGGAGGAGGAAGAGCTGAGGAGTCAGCGGCGGGACAAGCGTGTGGAGGAGGATGGAGGCAGAACGCATAGCAGGAGAGACCAGGTGAAGGAGCCTTCCCTTGCTGATATATTCGCTGCGGTAAAGCAGAACTCCTCAATTTTATCTGTGCTGACCGGGCAGGTGGGAAGCCTGAAGGAAGATATACTGCTGTTACGTAATGACTTACAGAAAGTGGCAGAAAGAACCACGGTTATTGAAGGGAGAGTGTCTGAAGTGGAAGATGTTCTGCCGGAGCTCAGGCGGGATGTGCAGTCTCAGTCCTTGGCGGTGGTGGCCCTGCAGGCTAAGGCGGATGATTTGGAGAATCGGCTACGCAGAAACAATGTGCGTTTGGTCGGAGTGCCGGAAAAAACAGAGGGCAATAACTCGGATGAGTTTTTTGAAAAATGGCTGCTGGAGCAGTTTGGCCGGGATGAACTGTCACCTTTGTATGCGGTTGAAAGAGCGCACAGAGTGCCTACCAGACCGGGGCCACCGGGGAGGCCCCCGAGGCCGGTCTTAGTGAAGCTGTTGCACTACAAGGACAGAGATAAGATACTGAGGAAGGCAAGGGAACGGCAGGATATCTCCATTAATGGCGCCAAAATATCCTTTTATCCGGATTTCTCCGCGGAGGTGCAGAAGAAGCGGCTGCAATACTGGGATGTCAAGAAACGTCTGAGGAACTTGTCCATACCATACTCCATGATGTATCCGGCCAAATTGCGGGTGGTTGCTTTTGGGACTGCTTCATTCTTCGAGAACCCCAGAGAGGCTGCAAGATGGCTGGATAGCAATGAGGCACGTTTGCGGAGACCGGCTGGAGAGGAAGATGCGTGAAAGCCCGCCTGGGCGGTGAAGTATAGAGCCATGTTGGCGTTTGCGGGACTGTAGCATATTATATGTTATTATGCAGTTCTCCGAAATGTGTGAACACCCTTGTAAGAAACACAGCAGGGTGGTATCCTTTTAACAAAAATGGCCGCACCTGACGGCAATGTTATTGAGGGATGGTTACTGGGTACCTAATGTATCTGTAAATTCTGCTGATTGTGTGGGATTGTTTATTACATGCGAATAGCAGTGGGAGCCAGCGCTCACTGGAAGTGGTGAGAAAGTTAAACGGTTCAAAGAGAGATGCCAGTAGGGCATGTTAAAAGTTTGCACTATGGTGCGTTTCTGCTGGATAGGAGAGACAGTACATGTCGCTCTGACCCTTTTCGGAGGGGAGGTTTTGTTGGGGGGGGGGAGGGGAGAAGGGAGGGAACGCACGGCCTAATATCTTGACTGGAGCAGGCTGGAGGAGTAACAGATTTCCTAAAGATCTGACGCCTGATGGGATCGGTTAAATGTCTATCCTGGAACGTCTGGGGAATACGGGAAGCTAGGAAACGACAGGCAATCTTTAACTGGGTTAAACAGCAAAATGCCCTGATAGTGGGGCTGCAAGAAACGCATCTGACTGGAGAGTCTGTATCCTTATTGCAGAGAGTGTGGATCGCACGTGGGTTTCACTCTTTTCATACGACTTATTCCAGGGGGGTGAGTTTGCTGATACCCAGGAGTCTTCCCTTTGTCTGTCATTCGTCCTTTTCTGATGAGGAGGGGAGGTATGTGGGAGTGCACTGTACTATATATCACTGGGAGTATATTCTGGTAGTGTTGTATATCCCTCCGCCTTATTCTAGCACTGTACTGAAACGAATTACGGAGAAACTCTCCAGGTGGCCTGAGGTACCGCTAATTGTGATGGGGGATTTTAATGCAGTGAGGTCTGAAGGGTTGGATAGGTTTCATAGAGGAGGAGGAGGGCAAAGAGGAGACCTGACTGCCTTTGGAAGATTAATGGAGGAATTGGGTTTGCGGGATATTTGGAGAGATAAACATCCAGGGGTGAGGCAGTACTCGTGTGCATCATCCACATTTCAGTCACTTTCACGAATAGACTTGGTAGCATGCACAGCTTCAGCGGTGCCGTACATAGCGCAAATAGAGTACCTACAGAGGGCACTGTCGGACCACTCTCCGATGGCGGTGACGCTGGAAGTGGGTGTAAGGCATACCAGGAACCCCGGGAACTGGAAGCTGAATGCGTTTTGGCTAAGATTGATGGATGGCGAGGAAATACGGAACCTGATAAAAGAATATTTTAATTTTAATACTGAGTCAGTGCCGCGGGGAGTGTTATGGGATGCCATGAAAGCCTGGTTGAGAGGAGTATTCATTCAAAATATTAAACGAATTAAAACTAAATCCAGGCAGTTGGGAGAAAGTTTAGAGGATCGGGTGACAGAAACAGAAGGGAGACATGTAGAAGAGGGATCCGAGGAGACACTTAGACATTGGGTGGAGGCACAGACGTTGTTAAAAAATCACCAACTAACAATGGCGGATAACAAAAGACTATTCCTTAAACAGCAATATTATGAAGAAGGGGAAACGGCGGGGAGATTACTCGCTAGGATGGCAAAACCGCATGGGGGTAATAATTTCATTCATGGCCTTAGGGGGGAGGGGGGAGGGTGGAGACAGACACGGGGCAAATCCTGCACATATTTCAGCGGTTTTACACTGACCTATATACATCCAAAGTGCATTACGACACACAGCAATTGGACGAGTACCTGGGAAAAATTAATTTGCCTACCTTGGGCCGGGAGGACTGTGAAAGATTGGAGACCCCTATTTCACTAGAGGAGTTGGAACAGGCGATAAGGGATATGGCAAATGAGAAAGCTCCGGGTCCAGATGGGTTACCGGGGGAAATCTATAAAGAATATGGGACGGAACTAGCGCCAGAATATTTGAGTACTTTGCAGGATAGTTTTGACAGAGGTAAACTACCAGACTCCCTATATGAGGCTACGATAGTGGTTCTCCCAAAAGAGGGGAAAGATAGTCAATTACCGGAGTCCTACAGACCAATATCCTTGTTGACATCGGATGTCAAGATTTTGGCAAAGATATTGGCGCTGCGGCTGAACAGGGTGGTACAGCATGTTGTGCATGAAGACCAATCGGGGTTCATGCCCTCCAAATCGATGGCTGTCAACCTCAGGCGGCTGTTTTTAAATCTTCAGGCGACACCGGATGAGCAAGGAGGAAGGGCGGTGCTAACGCTAGATGCTGCAAAAGCGTTCGACTGCGTAGAATGGGGGTATTTATGGCGGGTAATAGAAAAGATGGGATTCGGCCCTAACTTCGTGAAGTGGGTACAGTTGTTGTATGTGGCCCCTACAGCCCGCATACGGGTGAATGGTGCAATGTCGGAGAAATTTTCACTGGCCCGGGGTACACGACAGGGGTGCCCACTGTCACCATTATTATTCGCCTTGGCGGTGGAGCCACTGGCGTGCCTCATAAGACAGGAGGAACGTATAAGGGGCTTCCAATATGGGGAAATGGAGGAAAAAATGTCATTATATGCAGACGATATTTTAATATATATGACGGACACTGAGAATACACTGCAGGTAGTAATGGATACGATCACAAGGTTTGGGGAGTTCTCGGGATTAAATATCAACTGGACCAAGTCTGCTCTGATGCCACTTGACACAGTGAATATTGTAGATACTGGAGTGGGACCCCGGATTCCGATAGTCTCTGAATTTACGTACCTAGGGGTTAAGGTGACGGCTAGGGTCCAAGACTACATGTCTTTGAATGTTTCACCATTGCTGCTCAAGGTGAAACATAAGGCGGATGCCTGTAACAGGCTCCCGCTCTCTGCTCTGGGGAGAACTAACCTAATCAAGATGATCCTTATGCCTCAAGTTTTATACATTCTTCATAACTCCCCAGTATGGATACCTAAGCTCTGGTTCAGACGATTGCACAATCTCTTTCGGGATCTGGTCTGGAAAAAAGGGGTTCCAAGGATTAAATTGGAGAAATTGCAATTGCCCAAAGACGAAGGGGGGGTCGCGCTGCCAAATGCCTGGATATATTACCTGGCTGCCCAGAGCCAACAATTTAAGGGGTGGGAAGACACAGAGACCTGGGGCTCCAGTGCACGTTTACTGTCATATATGGGGGGAGGACACAACCCGCTAGAGAGTCTGGAAGCGCATACCTTTAAGAGATTGGCGAGTGCTAAACCAACGTTGCTCCTGATACATAAAGTATGGTGGCAATGCAAACAGATCCTGGGAGTGGGAATGTGCACCAAATATACTCCCCTATGGCATAATCCGGTCCTGTGGGAATTATACCAATTAGAGGGCATGCAAAAATGGGAGTTGGCAGGGGTTAGACGAATACAACACTTGTATGATGATAACGGGTTGAGATCATTTCAGCAGTTGAAAGACCTATTCCCACTAGAGCACAATATGTTTTATCAATATTTGCAGATCCGTCATGCCCTACAGGCGCAGGCGCATGTGGTGGACCTGACGGTTTGTGCTCTTGGGGTCCTGGAGTATGTGGGAAGGGCTGACACGACCAAAGGCCTGATCTCAATGGCGTACAGGAGCTTGCTGTCCAAACACCTGGGCAACCCAATGGTGCTGGTAAAAGTGAAATGGGAACAGGATGTTGGTCCATTGACTGAGGAGGAGTGGGAGGAGATATTAGCGTCCACATGTCACTTATCACTCAGTCTGGCGCAGAGGAGATCCCAACTCTTTCTGATACATAGAGTATATCGCACCCCGTGGGTATTAAAACAGATGGGTATTAGAGCGGATGCTAAATGTCCTAGGTGCACGGAAGAAAAGGCGGATATACTATATATGTTTTGGTCATGTGAGGCTCTGAGGACCCTATGGGGGGAAATATTGGATCTGATAAAGCAGGTGTATGGTCGGGAATTGGCGGCAGACCCTAAAGTTATGTTGTTGGGAGCGGTGGGAGAATTGGAGAGTGACAGAATGGCAAACTTGGCAATTGCCAAGATATTATATCAAACAAGGAAATGCATTGCTAAACACTGGCTGGATGAGGAGCCACCAGGGATGAGGGAAATTGTAGGAATGTTGAACTATAATATCCTGATGGAGCATAAGATATTTTCTAAAAGGGGCACAGAAAAAAAAATTGAGAAACAATGGAGCAGATGGATGGCCTGTCCTGAGGTGCTGACACCTGAACTGAGCAGAATAAGGGCGAGAGTCGTATGAGGAACTGGAGGTGATAGAGTCTGGAGCAAAAAAAGGGGTGGTGGGGAAACTTGATAAGAGAAACGTGCTCTGACCAGGAATGGTACTAGAAACAAAGGGCGGAGATATAGTGGGGGGCCGTGCGGGGAGGGGGTAAGGGGGGAAGTTGGGGATTTTCTGATATGCTGTCAATATTGTATACGATGTTGGTAAATTGTAATGTGAATGTTATTATGTTATTTCTTTTCTGTGTTCGTATCAATAAAATTGGTTTGATTTAAAAAAAAAAAAAAAAGATCTCTGCTGAAGATTACTTCCTGCTGAATTATAAAATAACAACATTAGGCTTCGTTCTCATCTGCGTCAGGGCTCCGTTTCGACATTCCGTCTGAGCTTTCCGTTGGAACGGAACTCTGAGAGAACCATTGATTCTTATTTGTGATATTGTACCTTATCTGACGTTTAAAGTACAATTGCCCGCCTCGCTACTGTCTAAGTTGCCTCAGATATCCTCGCTGAACTATTGAACTCTGTACTTACCTGTTTGGCCAGCTGCCATCCCGCTACGCGGTACGGCCCAGTGGGTCCACACCCCGCTTCGTGACAGTACGCTCTGGCCATGGACTCTGCTGGTCAATTCAAAGGCTTGACACCCTCCCAAGCCATGCAGGCGGACCTGCTGGATCTCCGAGCTAGGCAGGATCAGCTCCTTGTGGCAGTGGACTCTATGGCGCAGCAGCTAGGGACGCTAGTTGCTTCTCTTCCTGCATCTATGCAAGTCCCTCAAGCCGATCCTCCTGTTACTCCTCCTGGCAGTTCCTGTCCGGATCCTCGGTTCTCGCCTCCATTGCCCTCTCGGTTCGATGGAGACGCCAGTGCATGTCGGGGGTTTCTGAACCAATGCCACATTCATTTTACCCTGCACTCCCGAGCATTTCCGGCGGACGGAGCCAAGATCCAATTCATCATATCCCTCCTGACTGGCAAGGCCCTGGCATGGGCTAATCCTATCTGGGAACGTCAGGGACCCGAGACCCAAGATTTCCAGGTGTTCGTGCGAATATTCCGAAATGTTTGAGGAGCCAGGGCGAGTATCATCGGCAGCCACTGCCATCTTCAACCTTCGCCAAGAGGACACCTCCGTGAGCGAGTATACGATCCAGTTCTGGACTCTGGCAGGAGTGCTATCCTGGAACAATGAGGCCTTGGTGGCATCCATTTGGCATGGCCTGTCGTCCGAGATCAAAGACGAACTGGCCGCTCGAGACCTGCCTCCTGCCTTAGACGACTTGATTCTGCTTGCCACTCGGGTAGACATAAGGCTGAGGGAGAGATATCACGAGGTTCGTCAGGAGCGTTGGCACCCAACTTCCAGCAACCCCTCTTGCCTGCTTCTATTGCTTTGCCCGAGGTCCCGATGCAAGTAGACCGACTAAAAATATCGGTCCGGGAGAAACAGCGCAGGCGCACCTCTGGACTTTGCTTATATTGCGGCCTCGCTGGCCATGTTCTGTGTCGGTGTCCTCACAAGCCAAAAAACCCCAGCGCCTAGGTTTGGTTGGAGAGACAACCCTGGGCGTCAACACATTGAATCAAGAACTCTCTTCCAAACTATTAATTCCCGTAACCATCATTGCTGGGGAGAGGTCCCATCCAGTCTCTGCCTATCTGGACTCCTGCTCTGCAGCCAACTTCATGTGCCAGGACCTTGTGGATCTTCTTCAGTTGCCTACTATCCCGCTTGAAAGGCCGTTGATCGTTGCCTCGGTGAATGGACTGCCATTGCCTGACCCAGTTGTGTCCGTAACCAAGCCGTTGAGACTCCAAGTGGGAGCCCTTCATGCTGAACTCATCTCCCTGTTCATCCTGTCCAAGGCCGTCAACCCCGTGCTGCTGGGTTTGCCTTGGCTCCGTCTGCACGCCCCCGTCCTGGATTCGAACTCTGAAGAGGTTCTCCAGTGGGGCCCGAAGTGTCTTGACCACTGTCTGGGCCATATCCAGTCGCCACAGCCTGCTCCTCTTCAGCCTTTGACAGGGTTGCCTTCTTGTTTCTCCATGTTCTCCGTTGTCTTCAACAAAAAGGAGGATGAGACCTTGCCGCCACATCGGGCATGTGATTGTCCGATCGACCTGGTTCCTGAATCATCTCCTCCTCGTGGTAGAGTGTACCCTCTATCCTTGCCAGAGACCCAGTCCATGTCGGCCTACATTAAGGTAGAGAGGGGTTTCATTCGTAAATCCTCATCCCCAGCCGGAGCGGGGTTCTTCTTTGTTAAGAAAAAAGATGGATCACTACGACCTTGCATTGACTACCGAGGCCTAAACCAGATCACATTGAAGAACAGGTACCCTCTGCCTTTGATTTCTGAACTGTTTGATCGCATACGGGGGGGCGAATTTTTTTTTCTAAACTGGACCTGCGGGGGGCCTACAATCTGATCCGGATTCGTCGGGGTGACGAATACTCATGATGGGCACTACGAATACTTAGTTATGCCCTTCGGCCTGTGTAACGCCCCCGCAGTATTTCAAGAATTTGTCAATGAAATTTTTCGTGATCTCCTTTATGTTTGTGTTGTGGTGTATCTCGATGACATTTTTATTTATTTGCAAGATCCAGTAACTCATCAAAGTCTTGTCCGCCAGGTGTTGCTCCTTCTAAGAGAGAATCGCCTTTATGCCAAGCTGGACAAGTGTGTATTTGAGAAGAAGTCTCTATCCTTCCTGGGCTATATCATCTCTGATCAGTGCCTCAATATGGACCCCCAGAAGGTAAAGGCTGTCTTGGAGTGGCCACGCCCCCAAGGCTTAAGGGCCATACAACGCTTCCTAGGATTCGCCAACTTCCACACGCTGTTCATCCCCAACTTCTCATCTTTGACTGCTCTTATCTCCACCCTCACTGAGAAGGGTATGAATGCCAAAATGTGGACTCCGGAGGCTGAAGCCGCATTTGAATCCTTAAAAAAAGCCTTCACGTCTGCCTCCATTCTGTACCATCCTAATGTATCCCTACAGTTTTCGTTAGAGGTGGACGCTTCCTCGGTTGGTGCTGGTGCACTGTTGTTCCAGAGAGGATCAAAAGGCAAGGCTGTGGTATGTGGCTACTATTCTAAGCTGTTTTCTTCCGTCGAGCGCAACTACCCGATTGGGGATCGGGAGTTACAGCCATCAAGCTGGCTCTGCAGGAGTGGAGACATCTACTGGAGGGCGCGGTTCATCCTATCCTGATCTTCACGGATCACAAGAATTTGACCTACCTACAGACGGCCCAGCGGTTGAATCCTCGTCAAGCCAGGTGGTCATTGTTCTTTGCTCGGTTCCGGTTCGAACTCTACTACCGACCTGCCGACAAGAATGTGAGGGCCGACACCTTGTCTAGATCTTTTGAAACTGAGGATGCCATGGAATCTCCACAGAATATTATTGACCCATGCTGCATCTTCTCTGTGAATCCCCTGCAAGTTAGAGACATTCCTCCGGGAAGGACTTTTGTGCGTCTGGCTGACCGTGGAAGAATTCTTCGCTGGGGTCACAGTTCTAAGCTGGCATGTCACGAAGGTGCTCGTAAAACCCAAGATCTAATCACCCGTCAGTTCTGGTGGCCCACGCTACCCAAAGACGTTATGGACTTTGTCTCCTCATGCACGGTATGCGCAGCAAATAAAGTTGCTCACTCCAGACCTGCTGGCCTGCTCCAACCACTGCCTGTGCCCGTTGCCCCCTGGCAACATATTGCTATGGACTTTGTCCTTCTTCTGTGAGTTGCAGTATGATCTGGGTGGTGGTGGATCGATTTTCCAAGATGGCTCATTTCATTCCCTTGACCGGCCTGCCGTCTGCTACGCGATTGGCTAACCTCTTCATACAACACATCTTCCGTCTGCACAGCTTGCCCCTGCATATTGTCTTGGACCGAAGGGTCCAGTTCACCCCGAAGTTTTGAAGAGCACCCTGCGGGTGTTATGTCCCCTGCGCTTTTGTGCTTTTTAGGTTGTTTCTGAGGTTTGTTGGGAACTTCACTTCTGTTCTACCTTGTTTTGAGGTTTCTTGTAGGTTTTTTACAATTTGTGTCTGTGTTCACAGATATTACCTCTGGATACATGGATTTTAGAAAACGTGATAAAGACTGGCTTACACGTCTTGGATCTATATTTGGAGAGCGATTAGTAGGGGTTACAGAGAATAGTGATATTAAGGAGTTGAAGTCTAAAATTCGAGAATTTCTTGAAAAACTTACTAAGGTGTGGTGGAATAAGGCTGCTCTAGAGACTTATTTACAAAGGGATATTTTACCCAAAGGTTTGCGTCTACAGGTTTTCCCCACTCTAGAGGATGATGATCCCATTTTTGTTTCCAAATGGGAGGAGACGCTTACTAGATGTTCTTGTACGCTATTAGAATTACTTATTGGAGCGGATCGCAAAAAATTTAAGTCATTAGAAAAGGAAATTGATCTCCTTAAAGAAAAAATCCATCAAACCCTAACTAGGGACAACCTTGCTATTTTTGATAAATCATTAGAGGAAGATCTCATTAAGTGGGAGAAAAGCATCCAAGATATCAAAACCTAGAAATTTCAGCGTGACCTAGGGGGTTTTCAATCGAATAAAATATATCGTTGGAACAATAAAAGAGATAGAGGTAGATCATTTTCACGTTCCTCATCTTTGACATCTCTAGTCTCTGAGGAGGAATGTGTTTTTTTAGACAGACCTCGGGCCCCCGGAGATGGAGACCCTACTTACAACCTAAGAACACCTTCGATAAAAAGAAAAACAGGAGTGATTTTCAACAAGGACAAGAAAAACAGGAGATTTTAAAGGTGATTAATTTATCCTAATATGTCCTTACACCTCCTCAGGTTGAAGTGTTACAAAAGGGTCTATCGTTTACACCTACAGGCAAATTTAATCTATTCACTGCAATTAAAGATCTTGCATTATTTTCCAGTAAATTACTTTTTAAGAAGTATTTTAGTAGGCGAGATTATGCTAATTTGGCTTATTCACCTGCTGAAAGGCAGGCCTTTGATGCTCTTGTATCTCTTCTTGATGAACAGAATAGTATTAGTGACTCTAAATTACCTATGCATTTGTGCCACCGCTCACAACATTTCCCCCCTCTCTCTATATGCCCCCCAGTTGATATATTTTTTAAGCTAGTCAAAAGAGATCTAGAGTCTATTTCTGACTCTGATCGGTCCCATAATCTTAGCTTCAATCAAAGACATGCTATTCAACAGCTTAAAGAAATTGTTATCAAACCTGCTGATAAGGGGGGCAATGTTGTGATCTGGCCGGCACAGATGTATGAAGGTGAGGCTTTTCGTCAGTTAAATATGGCACCCTGTTATCGCCGTTTACCTTGTGATCCTACAGTTCCCTTTAAAAGAGAACTGGATAATATATTACAAAGAGCTATAGAAGAGCAGATCATCAGTCCTAAACTTAAAGAGGGATTGGTGGTGGATTTTCCGATTGTACCGACGTTGTATTTGTTACCTAAAATTCATAAGAACTCCACCAATCCCCCCGGGTCGTCCCATTGTGTCGGGTATTGGTGGTCTCTGTGAGAACATCTGCAGATTTATTGACTTTTTCCTCCAAAAATGTGTGGAGACGTTACCGTCATTTATCAAAGACACCACTGATGTTCTTCGACGTCTTGATGGCTTACATATGGATGATGATATGCTTTTAGTTACATGCGACGTAGATTCCTTGTATACGTCTATCTGTCATGACCACGGGGTACGTGCGTCTAAATATTTCTTGAGTATGACCAATTATGATTCTGACCTCATTGAGTTTGTGACAACTCTGTTAGAGTTCTCACTCACACATAATTTATTCCCATTTAAGGATCGTTTCTTCCTGCAGCTCCAGTGCACGGCAATGGGGGCGACTTGTGCTCCCTCATATGCTAATTTGTTCCTGGGGCTGTGGGAGAGAGAGATTGTCCTTAATACCCCTGGACATGACTCCGTACTCCTGTGGTCAAGATACATAGACGACATTCTGTTTATCTGGCAGGGCTCTACCCAGCATTTGGAGTCTTTTCTCTCTTCTCTGAATGAGAATGATTTAAACATCAGGCCTACGTGGAAGTTAAGTAGGTCATGTGTGGAATTTCTTGATGTCTTGATTTCAAAGGATTGTGATAATGTTGTCTCTACAGACATCTTTAGGAAGGAGACTTCGACCAATGCACTTCTCCATGCCACCTCCTTCCATTATCCAAAGGTCAAGAAGGCTATTTCAACAGGCCATGTTCTAATATAAGTAAATTTGAATATCAAGCATCTGATATGTCAGGACGGTTCCGTGATCGCGGATATAATCAGAGGGATATTAGACGTGGGTATTTGAGAGCCAAATATTCATCACGTGAGGGATTACTGGTAAGTAGACCCAAGTCAAAAGAGATTTCTGACCCAAACGTTAGGTTTATTACAACCTTCAACTCTCAATGGGTTGAAATTCGTAAGATTATGCAAAAACACTGGAATGTGCTTCTTACGGATCAAGATTTATCTATCTGTTTGCCCAAAAATCCCTCCATCACGTGGAGGAGATCTAAAAATTTGCGCGACCTCTTGACATCTAGTCGCTATGTTTCTAAGACACAAATGAGTTCATTTGGTAGTCATGGCCCACCCTGGGGATCGTTTAATTGTGGTAGTTGTGCCGCTTGTAAATATATTATACGTTCATCTTCCTTTTATGGTTCCAAAAAAGATCGGGAATATAAAATTGTTTTTAACATTACTTGCAAAACGGAAGCTGTGATCTACTTTTCTACATGTCCTTGTGACTTGATCTATATAGGAATGACCAGCAGACCTTTTAAGACATGTGTACTTTTAACACATTAGCAAGATCCGTACAGCCAGTAATGCTAAAGATATTTACCAACTACAGCCGATTCCCAGGCATTTTCACCAATATCACTCCTGTGACCCCAGTGGTATAAGATTTCAGGGTATTGATAGGGTGAGTTTGGGCTGCAGGGGTGGCGATATTTGTAAAGCCCTCCTGAAAAAAAAAAGGAAGTGGATCACTTTGCTCAATACCACCACACCTTTTGGCCTAAATGAGGCCACTAGCTTCAAACCTTTTTTGTAATTTTTACAACCAGCGCAAATTTTATTTATTTGTTCTAATTCTAGTTTTTTGTATTCTAGTTGTGCTGGCTATACTACTTTTACATTCCACCTTGTGGTGTATATATCTTCCCAATACAGACTGCGATTAATTAGCATCGTTGGACATATTGCCCATTATTTAAGTGTTAGGGATTTTTTTTTATTTTTTATTTATTGTATTTTATATTATTTTATTTATATATTTTCTTTATAGCATAATTGTCAGCATTTATTATTATTTATTTTATATATGTTTTATACTTATTTTTTTATTTTTTATTCATAATTATTCATTTTTTTGTTGTTGATTTTTGCTTTTTATATGTGAATTAGGTATTTATGTATGCACCACACACGTTTTTTGTTTTTGCACATATTAATGCCCTTTTTAGTATTAATTGTATTTATATATTTTTTGCACGGTATTTCATTATATCATATATATATATTTTTTTTTTACATATTTTTCACACTATTTAATTGTCAATATTTATTAGGGTATTTTGTTCTTTATTCACTATTTGCACAATTTTCTCTATATATATATATTTGCTTAGATGTTTTATATTTATCAGTATCACCATTTATTCACTTCATATATATATATATCAGTATATGTATATATATTTTTATATATTTGTTATTTTTCTTTTTTGTTGTTTTTTGCATATATATTTATATATTTTATGTTTATTTATTTAATTGAATTTATTATTTATATTTTTGTATTTATTCATATGTTAAATAAAAAATGTATTTATGTATTATTTTTTATTCATAATTATTCATTTTTTTGTTGTTGATTTTTGCTTTTTATATGTGAATTAGGTATTTATGTATGCACCACACACGTTTTTTGTTTTTGCACATATTAATGCCCTTTTTAGTATTAATTGTATTTATATATTTTTTGCACGGTATTTCATTATATCATATATATATATATTTTTTTTACATATTTTTCACACTATTTAATTGTCAATATTTATTAGGGTATTTTGTTCTTTATTCACTATTTGCACAATTTTCTCTATATATATATATTTGCTTAGATGTTTTATATTTATCAGTATCACCATTTATTCACTTCATATATATATATATCAGTATATGGTTCAAATAGATGCAAAAAACACAGCACTCAATGCAGACTGGAAATCAGGCCATGTGCACGTTACCATAGTAAGGATGAATCAACTCCTTGGAATAAAATAATGGAAATAAAAAGCGAGTAACGGCACCAGGACTTCAATGTTGGGGAGATGTTGGTTTTATTCACCACCAGGTGGAAAGAATGAGCGACGTTTCGGTTCACACCTGAACCTTTCTCAAGCTAATTACAACAGTGCATAGTGCCACATATAAATAGGGATGCAAAGTATATACAATCAACAGTGCAATTAATAGTATATATGTAAAAAATACATTAATATACAACATATAGTTAAACACAAGTAAATATATACCAATATGTGTGTCCAGTACATGTGTTTTAAGAAACAACATCTCATAATATATGAAAAATAATGCAAAAAACATAAGGCAATATTATAATTACCCTAATCAAAAGCACCAGCTCATAATGAGGGGGAGGAGCAGAGGGAACGTTCCAAGTACAAAAAGTAATATTATGTCATAAAAAACTTACAGTGTCAGCTCTCTGTGATGCATGGGATAAACCATGGCGTCCCGCAGTCGATAATGCGCATGCGCAAGATGGCGAACTGCCGGAAATGCGTCACGTGGAACGCATACCTGAAACGCAGTGTAGCCGCGCATGCGCAGAAAATGGATTCTGTCTCGGCGTATGTTTCACATCAATATGGAAAGAAAACTCAAAAGAGTATATAACCAACAAAATCTAGTATATTATATATATAGATAGATAGCCCATATTATATATATGGGAAATATACTCGAATATCTATAATAAATAATAATCATTTATATAGTCTAAGGGAAATGGCCACGGATCACAGCATAAATGGGGAGAACGGCTATGTCTACAAATAGGCGGCCGAATCTCACAGAGACAACAAAGTCTCAACCACCCACTCATGTCTTGTTTTGGATTGAGGACCACATTATGAACATAAAATAGAAGAGTAATAATTTATTTCATATATTGATTATACTTTATTCCACATGATTACCACAGAGAGCATATAATACACATATAAAGTTTGTGATATACATCAAAGAAAATCTATATATAATCCTTGGAAAAAATTGATGAGGAAACGCAACCTCTGCTCCCATGATGTACATCCCCTCATATAAGTTGGTATCTGTGAATAGAAAATGTTTTAGTGAAAAGATGAATATAGATAAAAATACACCTATAGTTATATAAATTTAAAAACAATGTCAAAAAGATCCCACCTACACTCAAAAGAATGGATCGTATAGATATATCGGACTCAAAATCAATCATGTCATATATACATGAGCTTTCAAATATGTGGGAAATATGTATATTCTACATTAAGTCCCTTTGGGGACATGGTATCAAGAGTAAAAATCCACTCAAGTTCTTTACGTTTGAGGGCCAGCTCTCTGTCACCTCCTCGTCTGTTTAGGGGTACTGAATCAATAATTTTAAAACGCATTTGGGATACATTATGTCTACAGTCTACAAAATGTCTGGAGACTGGAAGATCTCGTCTCTTGGTATTGATACTAGATTTGTGGTTCCTCATTCTAAGCGTTACTTCCGTGGTGGTCTCACCCACATAATATAGGCCACATGGACAAATCAATAAGTAAATAGCAAAGGTGGTTTTACAAGTGTAGAAGCCATGAATTTTAAAAGTTTTACCTGTTCGTGGATGACAAAAACTGTCACCCTTAATCATATGATTGCACATATTACATCCCAAACACGGGAAGCATCCATATTTTTTAGGGGCTAAAACACTCTGTGACATCTTAGTTTTAGATCCAATATCTGCCTTTACTAGCTTATTTCTGATGGTTTTACCTTTGCGATATGCTAATAATGGTGGCTCTTGGAATTCCTTGATCATTGGAAAAGCCCTAGTTAGTAGACGCCATTCCCTTCTCAGAATATTGCCAATTTCTGGGCTTGATGTAGAAAAAGTTGATACAAATGGTATACGAACATTTTTCTTATGCACCACTGTCTGTTTGTCTAAAAGTTGTTGTCTATCCATTTTCATCGTCTGTCTTTTATATAAATTGAGCATATCAGTTGGATATCCCCTACATTTAAATTTTTTGCACATCTCGTCCACTCTCTTGGACAGCTGATCTTCATTACTAACAATTCTTCGAACTCTAAGAAGTTGGCTGAAGGGCAATGATCTCACCATAGCCCTGGGGTGTCCACTATTATAGTGCAACAGACTGTTCCTATCAGTTTCCTTACAAAATATATCGGTGGTAAGAATGCCATCCTGTAAATGGATCTTAGTATCCAAAAACTCAACTGAAGAGTCAGAATGGATCATGGTAAATTTGATCCCCTGACACATATCATTTAGAAAAGAGTGAAATAATTTCAATTCATCCTCTGAACCGGTCCAGATGAGGAAGACATCGTCTATGTATCGCCACCACCGCAAAACATTTCTGAAGTGGTGGGACACATAGACAAGATCCTCCTCAATCCGCCGCATAAAAATATTGGCATATGTCGGGGCCATATTAGACCCCATAGCCGTACCCCTTTTTTGAAGGTAGAACTTATCACCAACCATGAAATAATTTTTAGTGAGTATAAACTCAAGTAATGTTTTAACAAATTCAATTTTTCTGTTTGAAAAATCCAGACGTGTCAGGTAGTGAAGAGCAGCTTCAATGCCTAAGGAGTGATCTATGGAGGTATACAGACTTCCCACATCAAGGGTAGCAAGGATAGACCGGCCAGGGACCCTGAGAGAGCCAATCCTGACAAGGAAATCAGTGGTATCCTTGATGTAGGAGTCAGCCCCCATAGCAAACTGTCTCAAAATTTTGTCAATGAAGATAGCTGCTGGAACAAATAACGAATCACTGCCCGACACAATGGGGCGGCCAGGGGGTTTACGTGGATCCTTGTGAATCTTAGGAAGAAGGTAAAGCACCGGAGTGACCGGATGCCTTACCTTCAAAAATTCACAAAGGTCCTTATCAATAATTTTAGATAAAAAGGCCTCATCAACAAGTAATTTTAATTCATTCATAAAGGAGAATTTTGGATCACCCGATAATTCAGTATATACATCATGGTCATTCAATTGCATCTCCAATTCCTGCAGATAAAGGGACGTGTCCATCACAACAATGGCACCCCCCTTATCTGCAGGTTTAACAGTGACGGAAGAATTGTCCATCAATTCATTTAAAGCCATCTGTTCCAAGCGTGTAATATTTCTATGATAGTTATCCCTTTTATATTGCTTGTTTCTAAATGTTTGAATGTGCTTATCAACCAATGAGATATATGCCTCAACCTCATGCAAATTTTGGGGTGGCTGAAACTTACTCTTTATAGTGAGATCTAGACTTTTCAAATCAAACATATGTTCATTAGACAGGGGTACATTTATATCAGAAGAACCAAACACTGGTTGATCTGAAAAATGTGCTTTTAATCTCAATATTCTGAAAAACCGTTTCAAATCAAGATCTAATTCAAACCAGTTGACAACATTAGTGGGACAAAATGATAACCCACGATTAAGAATTTTTAACTGTAACTGATTAAGAGAAAAGGATGAAATATTAACCACAAGATTTACGGATTCTTTTTCCTCGTCTGGTAGTGGCGATTCCCTCGTATTGGGGTTATCCTCCCCCTCGATTTGATGTTGATTGCCGGATCGCTTATGCCTCCTGCCGCCCCTGCGAGAGCGCTTTCTCCTGGTGTTTCGATATTGTCCCCTAAAAAAGGAACACTATATGGATCATCTGACAGCTCCGAATCGGTAATAAAGGCATCTGTCATCTTCTGACGCCTCCGAACATTTCTGTCCTTCTTCACTGGACCTCTATGTTCTGTATCATCCCCCTGCCAGCAATAAATTTTTCCTGATGTGTAATCGTCCAGATCACGTTGCCATTTCTGGCGTTTTGTTTTTTCAATATCATTCCGGAACTTTTTGAAAAATTCGGACATTTTATTTTGATATATTTCATAATCAGATATTACCATCATCTCTTTGAGTTGATCATTCCTCTCAATTATTCGCGGCTTGATGATCTCAATTTCTTTTTGAAGATATTCAATATTAAGAAGTAACAAATCTTGGGAATATTTGTTAGAGATACCTTCAAATCTTTCCTTGAAGCTGGAATTGGTTGGAAAAAGATTAGGTCTCAAATGAGATCGCATCCCACGTGGTATACGTTGATTTTTAAAATATTCCCCCAGCGTCGAGAGGTGTAATTCCAAAGCAATTTGCCTTTTAGAATCAGCTTCCCACTTTTTTCTTATACTTTCAATCGTGGGTATACTCAAGAAGGCAGCATTTCCAGTGAGTCCCTGTAGGATACGATCAGCATCCTCCTGAGTGTAGGCAAACACCTGTGGTGGGTTACCAACACAATCAAAATCTCCTTCTCCCAGCATATTCAAATAGAGGTGCACGTGTTAGGATTCATACAGTTCAAATAGATGCAAAAAACACAGCACTCAATGCAGACTGGAAATCAGGCCATGTGCACGTTACCATAGTAAGGATGAATCAACTCCTTGGAATAAAATAATGGAAATAAAAAGCGAGTAACGGCACCAGGACTTCAATGTTGGGGAGATGTTGGTTTTATTCACCACCAGGTGGAAAGAATGAGCGACGTTTCGGTTCACACCTGAACCTTTCTCAAGCTAATTACAACAGTGCATAGTGCCACATATAAATAGGGATGCAAAGTATATACAATCAACAGTGCAATTAATAGTATATATGTAAAAAATACATTAATATACAACATATAGTTAAACACAAGTAAATATATACCAATATGTGTGTCCAGTACATGTGTTTTAAGAAACAACATCTCATAATATATGAAAAATAATGCAAAAAACATAAGGCAATATTATAATTACCCTAATCAAAAGCACCAGCTCATAATGAGGGGGAGGAGCAGAGGGAACGTTCCAAGTACAAAAAGTAATATTATGTCATAAAAAACTTACAGTGTCAGCTCTCTGTGATGCATGGGATAAACCATGGCGTCCCGCAGTCGATAATGCGCATGCGCAAGATGGCGAACTGCCGGAAATGCGTCACGTGGAACGCATACCTGAAACGCAGTGTAGCCGCGCATGCGCAGAAAATGGATTCTGTCTCGGCGTATGTTTCACATCAATATGGAAAGAAAACTCAAAAGAGTATATAACCAACAAAATCTAGTATATTATATATATAGATAGATAGCCCATATTATATATATGGGAAATATACTCGAATATCTATAATAAATAATAATCATTTATATAGTCTAAGGGAAATGGCCACGGATCACAGCATAAATGGGGAGAACGGCTATGTCTACAAATAGGCGGCCGAATCTCACAGAGACAACAAAGTCTCAACCACCCACTCATGTCTTGTTTTGGATTGAGGACCACATTATGAACATAAAATAGAAGAGTAATAATTTATTTCATATATTGATTATACTTTATTCCACATGATTACCACAGAGAGCATATAATACACATATAAAGTTTGTGATATACATCAAAGAAAATCTATATATAATCCTTGGAAAAAATTGATGAGGAAACGCAACCTCTGCTCCCATGATGTACATCCCCTCATATAAGTTGGTATCTGTGAATAGAAAATGTTTTAGTGAAAAGATGAATATAGATAAAAATACACCTATAGTTATATAAATTTAAAAACAATGTCAAAAAGATCCCACCTACACTCAAAAGAATGGATCGTATAGATATATCGGACTCAAAATCAATCATGTCATATATACATGAGCTTTCAAATATGTGGGAAATATGTATATTCTACATTAAGTCCCTTTGGGGACATGGTATCAAGAGTAAAAATCCACTCAAGTTCTTTACGTTTGAGGGCCAGCTCTCTGTCACCTCCTCGTCTGTTTAGGGGTACTGAATCAATAATTTTAAAACGCATTTGGGATACATTATGTCTACAGTCTACAAAATGTCTGGAGACTGGAAGATCTCGTCTCTTGGTATTGATACTAGATTTGTGGTTCCTCATTCTAAGCGTTACTTCCGTGGTGGTCTCACCCACATAATATAGGCCACATGGACAAATCAATAAGTAAATAGCAAAGGTGGTTTTACAAGTGTAGAAGCCATGAATTTTAAAAGTTTTACCTGTTCGTGGATGACAAAAACTGTCACCCTTAATCATATGATTGCACATATTACATCCCAAACACGGGAAGCATCCATATTTTTTAGGGGCTAAAACACTCTGTGACATCTTAGTTTTAGATCCAATATCTGCCTTTACTAGCTTATTTCTGATGGTTTTACCTTTGCGATATGCTAATAATGGTGGCTCTTGGAATTCCTTGATCATTGGAAAAGCCCTAGTTAGTAGACGCCATTCCCTTCTCAGAATATTGCCAATTTCTGGGCTTGATGTAGAAAAAGTTGATACAAATGGTATACGAACATTTTTCTTATGCACCACTGTCTGTTTGTCTAAAAGTTGTTGTCTATCCATTTTCATCGTCTGTCTTTTATATAAATTGAGCATATCAGTTGGATATCCCCTACATTTAAATTTTTTGCACATCTCGTCCACTCTCTTGGACAGCTGATCTTCATTACTAACAATTCTTCGAACTCTAAGAAGTTGGCTGAAGGGCAATGATCTCACCATAGCCCTGGGGTGTCCACTATTATAGTGCAACAGACTGTTCCTATCAGTTTCCTTACAAAATATATCGGTGGTAAGAATGCCATCCTGTAAATGGATCTTAGTATCCAAAAACTCAACTGGAGAGTCAGAATGGATCATGGTAAATTTGATCCCCTGACACATATCATTTAGAAAAGAGTGAAATAATTTCAATTCATCCTCTGAACCGGTCCAGATGAGGAAGACATCGTCTATGTATCGCCACCACCGCAAAACATTTCTGAAGTGGTGGGACACATAGACAAGATCCTCCTCAATCCGCCGCATAAAAATATTGGCATATGTCGGGGCCATATTAGACCCCATAGCCGTACCCCTTTTTTGAAGGTAGAACTTATCACCAACCATGAAATAATTTTTAGTGAGTATAAACTCAAGTAATGTTTTAACAAATTCAATTTTTCTGTTTGAAAAATCCAGACGTGTCAGGTAGTGAAGAGCAGCTTCAATGCCTAAGGAGTGATCTATGGAGGTATACAGACTTCCCACATCAAGGGTAGCAAGGATAGACCGGCCAGGGACCCTGAGAGAGCCAATCCTGACAAGGAAATCAGTGGTATCCTTGATGTAGGAGTCAGCCCCCATAGCAAACTGTCTCAAAATTTTGTCAATGAAGATAGCTGCTGGAACAAATAACGAATCACTGCCCGACACAATGGGGCGGCCAGGGGGTTTACGTGGATCCTTGTGAATCTTAGGAAGAAGGTAAAGCACCGGAGTGACCGGATGCCTTACCTTCAAAAATTCACAAAGGTCCTTATCAATAATTTTAGATAAAAAGGCCTCATCAACAAGTAATTTTAATTCATTCATAAAGGAGAATTTTGGATCACCCGATAATTCAGTATATACATCATGGTCATTCAATTGCATCTCCAATTCCTGCAGATAAAGGGACGTGTCCATCACAACAATGGCACCCCCCTTATCTGCAGGTTTAACAGTGACGGAAGAATTGTCCATCAATTCATTTAAAGCCATCTGTTCCAAGCGTGTAATATTTCTATGATAGTTATCCCTTTTATATTGCTTGTTTCTAAATGTTTGAATGTGCTTATCAACCAATGAGATATATGCCTCAACCTCATGCAAATTTTGGGGTGGCTGAAACTTACTCTTTATAGTGAGATCTAGACTTTTCAAATCAAACATATGTTCATTAGACAGGGGTACATTTATATCAGAAGAACCAAACACTGGTTGATCTGAAAAATGTGCTTTTAATCTCAATATTCTGAAAAACCGTTTCAAATCAAGATCTAATTCAAACCAGTTGACAACATTAGTGGGACAAAATGATAACCCACGATTAAGAATTTTTAACTGTAACTGATTAAGAGAAAAGGATGAAATATTAACCACAAGATTTACGGATTCTTTTTCCTCGTCTGGTAGTGGCGATTCCCTCGTATTGGGGTTATCCTCCCCCTCGATTTGATGTTGATTGCCGGATCGCTTATGCCTCCTGCCGCCCCTGCGAGAGCGCTTTCTCCTGGTGTTTCGATATTGTCCCCTAAAAAAGGAACACTATATGGATCATCTGACAGCTCCGAATCGGTAATAAAGGCATCTGTCATCTTCTGACGCCTCCGAACATTTCTGTCCTTCTTCACTGGACCTCTATGTTCTGTATCATCCCCCTGCCAGCAATAAATTTTTCCTGATGTGTAATCGTCCAGATCACGTTGCCATTTCTGGCGTTTTGTTTTTTCAATATCATTCCGGAACTTTTTGAAAAATTCGGACATTTTATTTTGATATATTTCATAATCAGATATTACCATCATCTCTTTGAGTTGATCATTCCTCTCAATTATTCGCGGCTTGATGATCTCAATTTCTTTTTGAAGATATTCAATATTAAGAAGTAACAAATCTTGGGAATATTTGTTAGAGATACCTTCAAATCTTTCCTTGAAGCTGGAATTGGTTGGAAAAAGATTAGGTCTCAAATGAGATCGCATCCCACGTGGTATACGTTGATTTTTAAAATATTCCCCCAGCGTCGAGAGGTGTAATTCCAAAGCAATTTGCCTTTTAGAATCAGCTTCCCACTTTTTTCTTATACTTTCAATCGTGGGTATACTCAAGAAGGCAGCATTTCCAGTGAGTCCCTGTAGGATACGATCAGCATCCTCCTGAGTGTAGGCAAACACCTGTGGTGGGTTACCAACACAATCAAAATCTCCTTCTCCCAGCATATTCAAATAGAGGTGCACGTGTTAGGATTCATACAGTTCAAATAGATGCAAAAAACACAGCACTCAATGCAGACTGGAAATCAGGCCATGTGCACGTTACCATAGTAAGGATGAATCAACTCCTTGGAATAAAATAATGGAAATAAAAAGCGAGTAACGGCACCAGGACTTCAATGTTGGGGAGATGTTGGTTTTATTCACCACCAGGTGGAAAGAATGAGCGACGTTTCGGTTCACACCTGAACCTTTCTCAAGCTAATTACAACAGTGCATAGTGCCACATATAAATAGGGATGCAAAGTATATACAATCAACAGTGCAATTAATAGTATATATGTAAAAAATACATTAATATACAACATATAGTTAAACACAAGTAAATATATACCAATATGTGTGTCCAGTACATGTGTTTTAAGAAACAACATCTCATAATATATGAAAAATAATGCAAAAAACATAAGGCAATATTATAATTACCCTAATCAAAAGCACCAGCTCATAATGAGGGGGAGGAGCAGAGGGAACGTTCCAAGTACAAAAAGTAATATTATGTCATAAAAAACTTACAGTGTCAGCTCTCTGTGATGCATGGGATAAACCATGGCGTCCCGCAGTCGATAATGCGCATGCGCAAGATGGCGAACTGCCGGAAATGCGTCACGTGGAACGCATACCTGAAACGCAGTGTAGCCGCGCATGCGCAGAAAATGGATTCTGTCTCGGCGTATGTTTCACATCAATATGGAAAGAAAACTCAAAAGAGTATATAACCAACAAAATCTAGTATATTATATATATAGATAGATAGCCCATATTATATATATGGGAAATATACTCGAATATCTATAATAAATAATAATCATTTATATAGTCTAAGGGAAATGGCCACGGATCACAGCATAAATGGGGAGAACGGCTATGTCTACAAATAGGCGGCCGAATCTCACAGAGACAACAAAGTCTCAACCACCCACTCATGTCTTGTTTTGGATTGAGGACCACATTATGAACATAAAATAGAAGAGTAATAATTTATTTCATATATTGATTATACTTTATTCCACATGATTACCACAGAGAGCATATAATACACATATAAAGTTTGTGATATACATCAAAGAAAATCTATATATAATCCTTGGAAAAAATTGATGAGGAAACGCAACCTCTGCTCCCATGATGTACATCCCCTCATATAAGTTGGTATCTGTGAATAGAAAATGTTTTAGTGAAAAGATGAATATAGATAAAAATACACCTATAGTTATATAAATTTAAAAACAATGTCAAAAAGATCCCACCTACACTCAAAAGAATGGATCGTATAGATATATCGGACTCAAAATCAATCATGTCATATATACATGAGCTTTCAAATATGTGGGAAATATGTATATTCTACATTAAGTCCCTTTGGGGACATGGTATCAAGAGTAAAAATCCACTCAAGTTCTTTACGTTTGAGGGCCAGCTCTCTGTCACCTCCTCGTCTGTTTAGGGGTACTGAATCAATAATTTTAAAACGCATTTGGGATACATTATGTCTACAGTCTACAAAATGTCTGGAGACTGGAAGATCTCGTCTCTTGGTATTGATACTAGATTTGTGGTTCCTCATTCTAAGCGTTACTTCCGTGGTGGTCTCACCCACATAATATAGGCCACATGGACAAATCAATAAGTAAATAGCAAAGGTGGTTTTACAAGTGTAGAAGCCATGAATTTTAAAAGTTTTACCTGTTCGTGGATGACAAAAACTGTCACCCTTAATCATATGATTGCACATATTACATCCCAAACACGGGAAGCATCCATATTTTTTAGGGGCTAAAACACTCTGTGACATCTTAGTTTTAGATCCAATATCTGCCTTTACTAGCTTATTTCTGATGGTGGACACCCCAGGGCTATGGTGAGATCATTGCCCTTCAGCCAACTTCTTAGAGTTCGAAGAATTGTTAGTAATGAAGATATATCTATACGATCCATTCTTTTGAGTGTAGGTGGGATCTTTTTGACATTGTTTTTAAATTTATATAACTATAGGTGTATTTTTATCTATATTCATCTTTTCACTAAAACATTTTCTATTCACAGATACCAACTTATATGAGGGGATGTACATCATGGGAGCAGAGGTTGCGTTTCCTCATCAATTTTTTCCAAGGATTATATATAGATTTTCTTTGATGTATATCACAAACTTTATATGTGTATTATATGCTCTCTGTGGTAATCATGTGGAATAAAGTATAATCAATATATGAAATAAATTATTACTCTTCTATTTTATGTTCATAATGTGGTCCTCAATCCAAAACAAGACATGAGTGGGTGGTTGAGACTTTGTTGTCTCTGTGAGATTCGGCCGCCTATTTGTAGACATAGCCGTTCTCCCCATTTATGCTGTGATCCGTGGCCATTTCCCTTAGACTATATAAATGATTATTATTTATTATAGATATTCGAGTATATTTCCCATATATATAATATGGGCTATCTATCTATATATATAATATACTAGATTTTGTTGGTTATATACTCTTTTGAGTTTTCTTTCCATATTGATGTGAAACATACGCCGAGACAGAATCCATTTTCTGCGCATGCGCGGCTACACTGCGTTTCAGGTATGCGTTCCACGTGACGCATTTCCGGCAGTTCGCCATCTTGCGCATGCGCATTATCGACTGCGGGACGCCATGGTTTATCCCATGCATCACAGAGAGCTGACACTGTAAGTTTTTTATGACATAATATTACTTTTTGTACTTGGAACGTTCCCTCTGCTCCTCCCCCTCATTATGAGCTGGTGCTTTTGATTAGGGTAATTATAATATTGCCTTATGTTTTTTGCATTATTTTTCATATATTATGAGATGTTGTTTCTTAAAACACATGTACTGGACACACATATTGGTATATATTTACTTGTGTTTAACTATATGTTGTATATTAATGTATTTTTTACATATATACTATTAATTGCACTGTTGATTGTATATACTTTGCATCCCTATTTATATGTGGCACTATGCACTGTTGTAATTAGCTTGAGAAAGGTTCAGGTGTGAACCGAAACGTCGCTCATTCTTTCCACCTGGTGGTGAATAAAACCAACATCTCCCCAACATTGAAGTCCTGGTGCCGTTACTCGCTTTTTATTTCCATTATTTTATTCCAAGGAGTTGATTCATCCTTACTATGGTAACGTGCACATGGCCTGATTTCCAGTCTGCATTGAGTGCTGTGTTTTTTGCATCTATTTGAACTGTATGAATCCTAACACGTGCACCTCTATTTGAATATGCTGGGAGAAGGAGATTTTGATTGTGTTGGTAACCCACCACAGGTGTTTGCCTACACTCAGGAGGATGCTGATCGTATCCTACAGGGACTCACTGGAAATGCTGCCTTCTTGAGTATACCCACGATTGAAAGTATAAGAAAAAAGTGGGAAGCTGATTCTAAAAGGCAAATTGCTTTGGAATTACACCTCTCGACGCTGGGGGAATATTTTAAAAATCAACGTATACCACGTGGGATGCGATCTCATTTGAGACCTAATCTTTTTCCAACCAATTCCAGCTTCAAGGAAAGATTTGAAGGTATCTCTAACAAATATTCCCAAGATTTGTTACTTCTTAATATTGAATATCTTCAAAAAGAAATTGAGATCATCAAGCCGCGAATAATTGAGAGGAATGATCAACTCAAAGAGATGATGGTAATATCTGATTATGAAATATATCAAAATAAAATGTCCGAATTTTTCAAAAAGTTCCGGAATGATATTGAAAAAACAAAACGCCAGAAATGGCAACGTGATCTGGACGATTACACATCAGGAAAAATTTATTGCTGGCAGGGGGATGATACAGAACATAGAGGTCCAGTGAAGAAGGACAGAAATGTTCGGAGGCGTCAGAAGATGACAGATGCCTTTATTACCGATTCGGAGCTGTCAGATGATCCATATAGTGTTCCTTTTTTAGGGGACAATATCGAAACACCAGGAGAAAGCGCTCTCGCAGGGGCGGCAGGAGGCATAAGCGATCCGGCAATCAACATCAAATCGAGGGGGAGGATAACCCCAATACGAGGGAATCGCCACTACCAGACGAGGAAAAAGAATCCGTAAATCTTGTGGTTAATATTTCATCCTTTTCTCTTAATCAGTTACAGTTAAAAATTCTTAATCGTGGGTTATCATTTTGTCCCACTAATGTTGTCAACTGGTTTGAATTAGATCTTGATTTGAAACGGTTTTTCAGAATATTGAGATTAAAAGCACATTTTTCAGATCAACCAGTGTTTGGTTCTTCTGATATAAATGTACCCCTGTCTAATGAACATATGTTTGATTTGAAAAGTCTAGATCTCACTATAAAGAGTAAGTTTCAGCCACCCCAAAATTTGCATGAGGTTGAGGCATATATCTCATTGGTTGATAAGCACATTCAAACATTTAGAAACAAGCAATATAAAAGGGATAACTATCATAGAAATATTACACGCTTGGAACAGATGGCTTTAAATGAATTGATGGACAATTCTTCCGTCACTGTTAAACCTGCAGATAAGGGGGGTGCCATTGTTGTGATGGACACGTCCCTTTATCTGCAGGAATTGGAGATGCAATTGAATGACCATGATGTATATACTGAATTATCGGGTGATCCAAAATTCTCCTTTATGAATGAATTAAAATTACTTGTTGATGAGGCCTTTTTATCTAAAATTATTGATAAGGACCTTTGTGAATTTTTGAAGGTAAGGCATCCGGTCACTCCGGTGCTTTACCTTCTTCCTAAGATTCACAAGGATCCACGTAAACCCCCTGGCCGCCCCATTGTGTCGGGCAGTGATTCGTTATTTGTTCCAGCAGCTATCTTCATTGACAAAATTTTGAGACAGTTTGCTATGGGGGCTGACTCCTACATCAAGGATACCACTGATTTCCTTGTCAGGATTGGCTCTCTCAGGGTCCCTGGCCGGTCTATCCTTGCTACCCTTGATGTGGGAAGTCTGTATACCTCCATAGATCACTCCTTAGGCATTGAAGCTGCTCTTCACTACCTGACACGTCTGGATTTTTCAAACAGAAAAATTGAATTTGTTAAAACATTACTTGAGTTTATACTCACTAAAAATTATTTCATGGTTGGTGATAAGTTCTACCTTCAAAAAAAGGGGTACGGCTATGGGGTCTAATATGGCCCCGACATATGCCAATATTTTTATGCGGCGGATTGAGGAGGATCTTGTCTATGTGTCCCACCACTTCAGAAATGTTTTGCGGTGGTGGCGATACATAGACGATGTCTTCCTCATCTGGACCGGTTCAGAGGATGAATTGAAATTATTTCACTCTTTTCTAAATGATATGTGTCAGGGGATCAAATTTACCATGATCCATTCTGACTCTTCAGTTGAGTTTTTGGATACTAAGATCCATTTACAGGATGGCATTCTTACCACCGATATATTTTGTAAGGAAACTGATAGGAACAGTCTGTTGCACTATAATAGTGGACACCCCAGGGCTATGGTGAGATCATTGCCCTTCAGCCAACTTCTTAGAGTTCGAAGAATTGTTAGTAATGAAGATCAGCTGTCCAAGAGAGTGGACGAGATGTGCAAAAAATTTAAATGTAGGGGATATCCAACTGATATGCTCAATTTATATAAAAGACAGACGATGAAAATGGATAGACAACAACTTTTAGACAAACAGACAGTGGTGCATAAGAAAAATGTTCGTATACCATTTGTATCAACTTTTTCTACATCAAGCCCAGAAATTGGCAATATTCTGAGAAGGGAATGGCGTCTACTAACTAGGGCTTTTCCAATGATCAAGGAATTCCAAGAGCCACCATTATTAGCATATCGCAAAGGTAAAACCATCAGAAATAAGCTAGTAAAGGCAGATATTGGATCTAAAACTAAGATGTCACAGAGTGTTTTAGCCCCTAAAAAATATGGATGCTTCCCGTGTTTGGGATGTAATATGTGCAATCATATGATTAAGGGTGACAGTTTTTGTCATCCACGAACAGGTAAAACTTTTAAAATTCATGGCTTCTACACTTGTAAAACCACCTTTGCTATTTACTTATTGATTTGTCCATGTGGCCTATATTATGTGGGTGAGACCACCACGGAAGTAACGCTTAGAATGAGGAACCACAAATCTAGTATCAATACCAAGAGACGAGATCTTCCAGTCTCCAGACATTTTGTAGACTGTAGACATAATGTATCCCAAATGCGTTTTAAAATTATTGATTCAGTACCCCTAAACAGACGAGGAGGTGACAGAGAGCTGGCCCTCAAACGTAAAGAACTTGAGTGGATTTTTACTCTTGATACCATGTCCCCAAAGGGACTTAATGTAGAATATACATATTTCCCACATATTTGAAAGCTCATGTATATATGACATGATTGATTTTGAGTCCGATATATCTATACGATCCATTCTTTTGAGTGTAGGTGGGATCTTTTTGACATTGTTTTTAAATTTATATAACTATAGGTGTATTTTTATCTATATTCATCTTTTCACTAAAACATTTTCTATTCACAGATACCAACTTATATGAGGGGATGTACATCATGGGAGCAGAGGTTGCGTTTCCTCATCAATTTTTTCCAAGGATTATATATAGATTTTCTTTGATGTATATCACAAACTTTATATGTGTATTATATGCTCTCTGTGGTAATCATGTGGAATAAAGTATAATCAATATATGAAATAAATTATTACTCTTCTATTTTATGTTCATAATGTGGTCCTCAATCCAAAACAAGACATGAGTGGGTGGTTGAGACTTTGTTGTCTCTGTGAGATTCGGCCGCCTATTTGTAGACATAGCCGTTCTCCCCATTTATGCTGTGATCCGTGGCCATTTCCCTTAGACTATATAAATGATTATTATTTATTATAGATATTCGAGTATATTTCCCATATATATAATATGGGCTATCTATCTATATATATAATATACTAGATTTTGTTGGTTATATACTCTTTTGAGTTTTCTTTCCATATTGATGTGAAACATACGCCGAGACAGAATCCATTTTCTGCGCATGCGCGGCTACACTGCGTTTCAGGTATGCGTTCCACGTGACGCATTTCCGGCAGTTCGCCATCTTGCGCATGCGCATTATCGACTGCGGGACGCCATGGTTTATCCCATGCATCACAGAGAGCTGACACTGTAAGTTTTTTATGACATAATATTACTTTTTGTACTTGGAACGTTCCCTCTGCTCCTCCCCCTCATTATGAGCTGGTGCTTTTGATTAGGGTAATTATAATATTGCCTTATGTTTTTTGCATTATTTTTCATATATTATGAGATGTTGTTTCTTAAAACACATGTACTGGACACACATATTGGTATATATTTACTTGTGTTTAACTATATGTTGTATATTAATGTATTTTTTACATATATACTATTAATTGCACTGTTGATTGTATATACTTTGCATCCCTATTTATATGTGGCACTATGCACTGTTGTAATTAGCTTGAGAAAGGTTCAGGTGTGAACCGAAACGTCGCTCATTCTTTCCACCTGGTGGTGAATAAAACCAACATCTCCCCAACATTGAAGTCCTGGTGCCGTTACTCGCTTTTTATTTCCATTATATCAGTATATGTATATATATTTTTATATATTTGTTATTTTTCTTTTTTGTTGTTTTTTGCATATATATTTATATATTTTATGTTTATTTATTTAATTGAATTTATTATTTATATTTTTGTATTTATTCATATGTTAAATAAAAAATGTATTTATGTATTATTTAGATACTATATAAAATAATATAATGAAATAATATATTTCCACTTTTTTACTTCATGCATAATTAATTTTTTTATTTTTATTAATCAATAATATTTTATTGAACATTTTTAGTATTTCCAACAAATAACAACAGGAATGAAATGCATCAAACAAGTCCATTGCAAATGGACATCAAAGGGCAAAAGTTAGACCTACATGACAAAACACAATAAGGTCCAGATAGCTGTTGAGTACCAAACTGAAAGCAGAGTCTACAGATCAGGCATAAATCAACACAATCCAAGTGAATACAGTGGGCTATCATACAACCTATCTTTATGAAAGACAGTTATATTTACTGTTTAGCCAAGGTGACCACATCTTCTCAAATTTGAGATAGGAATGATCCTTATACGCTATCATCCGTTCATGAGAGCATGTACTATTAACATGAGCAATTATTTCCTGTAAGGAGGGGATCAAAGGGCTTTTCCAATATATAGTTATGACTAATTTAGTTGCGAGAAATAGATGGGCCGATATGATTTTATATTCGGATGGTAGGGAATTAATGTCAAGAAATAGTAATGCTAAAGCTGGAGAAGGGGTAATAGGTTTCCCCACAAGCGTAGACTGTAGATCGAAGGAAGAATTCCAAAGATCCGTGAGGAATGGACATTTCCACAAAATGTGGAAGAGGGTGCCTCTACACCCACAATTCCTCCAACAAAAGTAGGATGTATTAGGGAACATGTGGTGGAGGTTGTCTTGTGTATAGTACCATCTAAGCACTGTTTTCATAATCGACTCATAATTGAGTGTACATCTCAAGTTTTTAGCCATAAAGGCACGAGCGGTTGTCCAGCTAGTAGTAGAGTATACTTGTGCGAGCTCCCTCTCCCAAGCCAAAAACAGTGACGTCTTCTCAAATTTGGCCTTAGATGCCAATATATCATATAAAGGGCGTATGCCCTTATTATGGGTAACAGATTGAGACTATAGGTGAAGTATATCCCAATTCGCCATGATTTGGAAAGGGTGATCTGATTGCAAAAGGTGTCTAATGCGGAGATATTTGTAAAATTCCCTATGGGGAATGCCATAGCTAGTATGAGGGTAAGAAAATTGGAATAATTGATCCTTATCCATAAGAGAATGCAATTGGTTCAAACCGCAATTTTTCCAAATTTGAAGGTCTAGGTCTGGGAGAAGAAGCTCGAGACACTCTATGGGAGCACAAGAGAGTAGCGAAATTGAGGACCGTGAGCTTAGCAAATGAAACTATTTCCTATTTTGGACATAAACTGACAAAAAGTAAGGAAGAGAGATAGGCAGTGAGCAGGTTGTTAGATTCGTTATCAGCAAAGCTTTTAAATTGTGTTGTGGTGCTAGGGAAGTTTCAATATGCACCCAATGTTGTCAATTATCTCCCTTCCACCAGTATTTTAACTGAGAGATCTGTGTAGCTAACTAATAATGATGTATGTTAGGTAGGCCCAGGCCTCCAAACTTCCTACCCTTGTTCAGTACTTTAGCTGCTATACGGGGTTTACCTTTTTTCCAGATGTAGGAGTTAAAGAGGCTCTGTCACCAGATTATAAGTGCCCTACCTCCTACATAATCTGATTGGCGCTGTAATGTAGATAACAGCAGTGGTTTTTATTTTGAAAAACAATCATTTTTGAGCAAGTTATGAGCTAGTTTAGATTTATGCTAATGAGTTTCTCAATGGACAATTGGGCATGTTTTTACTTTTTACCAACTGGGTGTTGTACAGAGTAGTGTATGAGGCTGACCAATCAGTGTCCTACACTTCTCATTGTTCCAGCCCAGCATGATCCACAGCACAGTGTGATTGTGCAGTGAAAGAAGCTGGGATGGAACAATGAGAAGTGTAGGACACTGATTAGTCACTGATTGGCCAGCCTCATACACTTCTCTTCACAATGCCCAGTTGGTAAAAAGTAAAAACACGCCCACTTGTCCATTGAGAAATCTAAACTAGCTCATAACTTGCTAAAAAATGATCGTTTTTCAAAATAAAAACCACTGCTGTTATCTACATTACAGCGCCGATCAGATTATGTAGGAGATAGGGCACTTATAATCTGGTGACAGAACCTCTTTAAGTAATTGATGGGCCTTGATAAGGAAAGATGAAGGCAGGGCTATCGGTAGTGTGCGGAATAAATATAATAATTTAGGAAGCACCAACATTTTAAACGCTGCTATACTGCCTATCCATGAGACTTCCTGGGATTCTAGACTAGACAGATCCTTATCCATTATCGCTAGCATAGGGAGATAGTTCGCCTGATAAAGAGCGGTAGTCTTGGACATGATATTAATCCCTAAATATTTAATTTGGTCACTTTGCCAATCAAGAGGGAAGCGATTCTGTAATGACCTCACGTCTGCTGCAGAGCAGTGTATAGGCAACGCCTGCGACTTACCCCAGTTGACTTTATATTGGGACATAGCGCTAAATTTTTCTATGAGCGCAAAAGCCGCCCTCAATGATAGATCCGGGTTCTCCACTGTCAGTATTATATCATCTGCATATAAAGAGTTGCAATGGGAACGATCTCCTATCTTAAACCTCGTATCTCTGGATGTCTTCTAATGGCTTGTGCCAGTGGTTCTATAGAAAGAGCAAAAATTAACGGGGACAGCGGACAAACTTGTCTGGTCCCATTCGTTATTAAGAACTCATCTGAGATTGTCCCATTTACAAACACCCGTGCTGAGGGAGAAGCATATAGAGCTTTAATGGCCTGTACAATAGAACCTGCAAATCCCATCTCCTCCAGGACTGAGAAGAAAAATGACCAATTCACACGGTCAAATGCCTTCTCGGCATCCAACGTTACCACAACAGCAGAAGTCTTGCTAGCTATCAAATTATCTACTATGTTAAGGATTCTCCGGGTATTATCTGGGGCCTGACGACCATTCACGAATCCCGCTTGATCCTGGTGTACTATGGAAGGTATGATAGATGCCAGGCGCTTGGCCAATATTTTTACAAAGAGTTTCAGGTCAGAATTAAGGAGGGAGATAGGTTGGAAGTTTTGAGGTGAATCCGGCGATTTGCCTGGTTTAGGGAGAGTTATTATGACAGCACTCAGCATTTCTTTAGGGAAAAGGGAGAAGAAAAAGAGATACACGGCGCCACATAGTGCAATAAAAGCGAGGGAGTACAAAGAGCAATCTATTGTAAGAAAATTGCTCACCTTAGGTAGTGGATACCGTTAAGTATCTCAAAAGCCAGAAAGCTGGTGCCAGGTCCGTACACATGCAAAACGGATTATGCTGTCAAAGTGGATCAATAAAATGAGGAAAAAAACGGGAACCACCGGCGCTGCTATAAAAGATGTCAGGGCAAGAGATGATAATTAATGTTTTATTGAAAGAGGCTACGCGTTTCGACGCTGGACCGGCGTCTTCATCAGGCCAGTAAACATTGTGCGATGTGCACATGTTTAAATACACAGTGAAATGAGGACTAATTGGCATTCAAAACACAAAAAAAACGCCAATACGGGCGGGTCAAAGGTCAGATAATAAAGATTGCATAATACTAATGCACAAACAACAGCATTACAAAACTTGTTCAAGATAAAAAATAGTATTTACATAAATACAAAATAGTTAATATAAATGGAAATTATAAAAAACAAAAATTAACAATAGCATATTATGAATAAACATATTCTATCAAAAAACACCACACAATCTTTAAAAGTCCTTATATTACATAAGCTCAAACTGCGTACGCTGGGCATTAGTAAGAAATTCCAAACGACATTCTGCAAAATGTGTTACAGGGAAGGATTACCGTAATATAAAAAGAAATTTCCATGGCGTCCCTAAGTTCCTAGGTAACGCTAAAAATACGGTGGCCAAAGGGGGACATATGGACTAAATGGACCGCATGTGGAACGCAACAATGTCCTCACACGATCACATGGGCAATGAGCCGCAAGGTGAAACGCAGGAAACATAAGGTTTAACGGCGAAGCACTACGAAGGGAGAAGAATAAAAATGTAAGTGAAAGGACTGCCTTGAAATTGTAATAGTATATAAGATATAAAATGTAAAAATGCAATAAAACTTGATACATTAATGGTAGGATTCTTTTGTTAAGTGGAATTTCACTCTTTAAAAAACATTGTATAGGTGCGTTAGAGAGAAGCGATAAAAGTGAATCTATATTCAAACGGCATATATAATATTATATAAATAATACTATAAAAATAGGGCAATTCTGATATTACTTAAACCATAGGAAAAAAAGGGGTAAAATTACACCTAGTATGCCGAAACACACATTTATATATATCAAATTTCAAAATTATTCTAGAGACGTTTCAGTAAGGTCATTTAGACCACTAGGGTGTAAAGTCTCAAGTTTAAAAATCCAGAAATTTTCTCTCTGCTTTAGCCTATTAAACCTATTTGGCACATCTAATGGGATTTGTTCTATTGGTGTTATGACTATATTTTCAAAATTACACTTGTGTTTAAATGCACAGTGGCGGGACACACTGTGTTTAAGAAAACCCTGCCTGACATTAAAACGATGTTTATTAACACGATTCCTCAGCGTTTGGGTAGTCCGACCCACGTATTGTAAACCACAGGTACAGTGTAACAAATAGACTACGTACGAGCTCCCACAATCTAAATGATTTTTAATAGGAAATTTTGCACTAGTTTTAAGTGAGGAGAATTCGACTACTTTGTCAGAGATATTAGCACAACAAAGGCATCTCTTATGCCCACAGGAAAAAGACCCCTTATTACTTAATAAAGGATCTACAATTTTCTTTTTAATATCAGGTAGTTTGCTAGGTGCTAATAGGATCCTCAGGGTTTTAGATCTTTGGAATGTAATTAGCGGTTTGGCTGGGAGCAATGGTTTAAGGAAAGGATCACTAGTCAAAATGTGCCAATGTTTAAAAAAAATAGATCTAATATGTTTACTACCTTTATTAAAGGACGTGATAAAATTTAAATTGTATTCACTTGGTTTGACTTTCTTACTGTCGATAACATTAGGTGCTGTTGTTTGGATACATTCTAGTTGTGTCATGCCCCTAGCTCTTGATTCTGCCCCCTTAATCAGAGTCCTAGGAAAACCTTTATCTATAAACCTTTTATTTAGGATATCACACTCTTTATTAAAACTCAGATCGTCAGAACAATTCTTTCTTATTCTGCGGTATTGGCCGAAAGGGACATTTTTAAGCCAGGGAGTGTAATGTGCACTCCTGAAATCCAAATAGCTGTTTACGTCCACACTTTTAAAATGGGTATTAGTAGAAAAATGACTGCCATTATTAGTAATCGTGAGATCTAAAAAGTCAATAGTGGTCCCCGAAAATGTATACGTGAAATTTAGACCGAAATTATTATTATTTAAAAAATCCATAAAAGCTTTAGCAGAAACCATGTCACCTTTCCAAATAAAAAATAAATCGTCAATATAACGTTTATAAAAGACGATATTGTTAGTAAAATTATGTGCATTCATAATATGGGATTCCTCAAAACAACCCATGTAAAGGTTTGCGTAAGAGGGTGCGAAACGCGACCCCATTGCACACCCCTTTACCTGTCTATAAAAATGATTGTCAAATGTAAAAACATTGTGTGTTAAGATAAAATCTATGCATTCAATAATAAAATTAAGCTGTTTATTTGAAAAACGAAGGTCTGATGTAAGAAATGAGGAGATGGCTTCCATACCAAGAGTGTGTGGAATGTTAGTATATAAAGAGGACACATCAGCAGTTAAAAAACTCAGGTCAGATATGTCACAGTTGGATTGCAATTCAAAAAGCTCCCTAATCAATTGAGTGGAGTCCTTGAGGAAAGAAGGTAATTTTAAAACAAACGGTTGTAGGTGGATATCAATAAAATGGGACAAATTATTAGTAAGGGATCCTATTCCAGAGATAATAGGTCTACCCGTAGGCAGGGTTTTCTTAAACACAGTGTGTCCCGCCACTGTGCATTTAAACACAAGTGTAATTTTGAAAATATAGTCATAACACCAATAGAACAAATCCCATTAGATGTGCCAAATAGGTTTAATAGGCTAAAGCAGAGAGAAAATTTCTGGATTTTTAAACTTGAAACTTTACACCCTAGTGGTCTAAATGACCTTACTGAAACGTCTCTAGAATAATTTTGAAATTTAATATATATAAATGTGTGTTTCGGCATACTAGGTGTAATTTTACCCCTTTTTTTCCTATGGTTTAAGTAATATCAGAATTGCCCTATTTTTATAGTATTATTTATATAATATTATATATGCCGTTTGAATATAGATTCACTTTTATCGCTTCTCTCTAACGCACCTATACAATGTTTTTTAAAGAGCGCGCGCAAAAACCACTTGACAGCTGCGTGTGTCATCCGTGTATGATGCGCGGCTGCGTGATTTTCGCGCAGCCGCCATCATAGAGATGAGTCTAGTCGACGTCAGTCACTGTCCAGGGTGCTGAAAGAGTTAACTGATCGGCAGTAACTCTTTCAGCACCCTCGACAGTGAATGTCGATCACAATATCGAGAAACCTGTTAAAAAAAAAGAAAAAGTTCGTACTTATCGAGAACTTCCCTCCAGGCCGTTGCCTTGGTGACGCGTCCTTGGTGACGCGCCTCTCTTAACATCGGGCCCCACCTCCCTGGATGACGCCGCAGTCCATGTGACTGCTGCAGCCTGTGCTTGGCCTGTGATTGGCTGGAGCTGTCACTTGGACTGAAATGTCATCCCGGGAGGTCAGACTGGAGGAAGAAGCCGGGAGTTATCGGTAAGTCAGAACTTCTTTTTTTTTTTTACACGTTCATGTATATTGGGATCGGAAGTCACTGTCCAGGGTGCTGAAACAGTTTAACTCTTTCAGCACCCTGAACAGTGACTATCTCCTGACGTCGCGTACCGGAAATTTTTTTGCCGGGTTCGGCCAAAACGAGTTCGGCCGAACCCGGTGAAGTTCGGTTCGGTTGTCCGGGTTCGCTCATCTCAAAGACACTCCGTTTGGATGTTTGGAAACAGAAAAGCAGCTCAAAATTTACGGCTGTCCGAGAAGCCTCGCAAAATGCGAGGAGGAGCATTTACGTCTGAAACGAGGCAGCTGTTTTCTCCTGAAAACAGTCTGTCTTTTCAGACGTAAATGCCTGCAACCGTGTGCACATACCCTATATCCCTGCAATACTGGAACTGCGAATGGCTAGTGGGCCCTGGGCTGTTGACACAACTTGGGTCCCCTCCTTCCCCCTCACACGCAATTTAACCCCCCCAACCCGCTGACACTGTACCCGTCTGTGCCACTGACCTGACAAATACATGTTTTAGCAGCTGTATCTCAAAAAGTAAAAATCATTTTTAATAAATAGTATTTAGAAAGTTGCACCAAACACACTGATACACTGTTTTATTAAAGAAAAAAAAAAGAAAAAAAAGAATAATAACAATAATAAGATTTTTTTTTTTAACACCTCTCTTTAACTCCTTAACCCCTTCCCGCACCTTGACGTAATTGCACGTCAAGGTGAGCAGTAACTTCGCGCACCTTGACGTGCAGTTACGTCCGTACCTTGGCAGTTAACCGCCGCGTGGTGCTACACGGCAGCGGCGGTTAACTGTGCAGGGTGTCTGCCCTGCAATCCCTGTTGTTCCCGATCAGCGGCCCATCGCCGCTGATTTCGGCAGTTAACCCCTTCGATGCGGTAATCTATTGCGATCGCCGCATTTAAGGAGTTTAGCGGAGATCAGCAGCCCCCACGTGAAATCACGGGTGCTGGCGATGGTACCCATGGCAACCGGACGCCAGATAATGGCTGCCATGTACAGAAACCTATGAGGACCAGCCGCAGGCTGGTTGTCATAGGCTTCCTGTCAGAGTGACTGCCACGTCACAATGACAGTTAGAACACATTACACTACGTAGGTAGTGTAATGTGTTTCAGCAGCGATCAGAGCTGCAAGTCTTAACGTCCCCTAGTGGGACAAGTAAAAAAAATAAAAAAAAGATCATAAAAATGTTTTATAAAAGTTTTAAAAAAAAGTTACCAGTTACATAAACAAGAACTGCTTTTTTTCCTATAATAAGACTTTTATTATAGGAAAATAATGAACACGTTAAAACAGTACACATATTTGGTATCACCACGTTCGTAACGACCCTAACTATAAAACTATAATGTTATTTTTGCCGCACGGTGAACACCGCAAAAAAAAGAATTAAAAAACAATGCCAGAATCACTATTTTTCGGTCACCACCCCTCCCAAAATATACGATAAAAAGTGATCAAAAAGTTGCGTGTACGCCAAAATAGTACCAATAAAAACTACAACCCGTTCCGCAAAAAACAAGCCCAATTGGGAAACTACACCCCTTGAGGAAATTATTTAGTGGTATAGTGAGCATTTTGACCCCACAGTTTTTTTGCAGAAATTATTGGAAGTAGGCCGTGAAAATGAAAATCTACATTTTTTCAAATAAAATGTAGGGTTGGCTATTTTTTTTTCTCATTTCCACAAGGACTAAAGGAGAAAAAGCACCACAACATTTGTAAATCAATTTCTCCCAAGTAAAAAAAATACCCCATATGTGGTCATAAACGGCTATTTGGGCACATGACAGGGCTCAGAAGCGCCATTTGACTTTAGGATTATACAATAAAAAGTGATCAAAAAGTCGCATGTACCATAAAATAGTACCAATGAAAACTACAACCCGTTCCGCAAAAAACAAGCCCTTACACTGCTTTTTGACTGAAAAAAAAAAGTTATGGCTCTCAAGATACGGTGACACAAAAAATTTATTATTTCATAAAAAACGTAAAAAAAAACTATATACATATGGTATCGCCGTAATCGCATCGACCTGCAGCATAAAGTAAAATTGTCATTTATAGAGCAGGGTGAACGCCGTAAAAAAAAGACTAAAAAACATCATCAGAATTGCTAGTTCTTGGTCACCTTGCTTGCCAAAAAATTGAATAAAAAGTGATAAAAAAACCGCATGTACCCCAAAATGGTACCAATGAAAACTACACATTGTCCCTCAATAAATAAGCCCTCACACAGCTCCGGTGGAGATAAAATCAAAAAGTTCTGGCTCTCAGAATATGGCGATGCAAAATGTGCAGAGTGTTCCGAAAGCGGATAGGAGTAGGCAGCATTTATCAGTGTGACGCTGGCCACATATCTGCGGATTATTATTTATTTACCCCATTATTATACACTCTTATTATACCCTGATGTACCCCGCACAGATTACATATGCCCCCACATTATAAACTAAAATATTAGCAAAACGCCAAACAGAACTACTACCAAGCTAAATCTGCGCTCCAAAAGCCAAATGATGCTCCCTCCCTTCTAAGCCTTAGAGTGTACCCAAACAGCAGTTTACCGCCACAGATCTGGAATCGCCATACCCGGGAGAACCCAATTAATATTTTATGAGTTATTTGTCTTCAGTGGCAAAAACTGGTCACAACATATTGTGCACTCAAATGGCATATCAGTGGAAAATTTTAATTTTCACTCCGCACCACCCGTTGCGCATTAACCCCTTCGTGCACCACAACTTAATAGCATGTCGTGGTGTGCATGGGGGGATGTATGGAGCCCGCGCCATATGTTGCGGGTGTTAGCTGTGTATTACTGCTGACACCGGACAGGAACAGCGATCATGCTGTTACAGGAGCTTGTAAAAATGACAATATACTGCAATACATTAGTATTGCAGTGTATTGTACCAGCGATCTAATGATCGCTGGTTCAAGTCACCTAGGGGGACTAATAAAATGGGTAGAAAAAAAAAAGGAAATAAAGTTATTAGTGAAATAAATTCCAAAAGAAAAACTTTTTCCCAATTTTTTCACTAAAGCAATGTAAAAAATAAAAAAAATACACAAAATTGATATCGCTGCGTCTGTAAAAGTCAGAACTATTACAATATACCATTATTTAACTCACACGGTGAACGCCATAAATAATAAAGAATTTAAAATGCCAAAAGTGCTTTTTTTGGTCACCTCAGCTCTAAAAAAATGTTAACAAAAAATGGTACCAATAAAAACTACAGTAGGTCCTGCAAGAAATGAGTCCTCACACCACTTTATTGATGGAAAAATAAAAACATTATGGCTGTTGGAAGGCGGGGAGTGAAAAACAAAAATTAAAAAGCAAAAAATGGATCAGTCCAGAAAGGTTTAATTATTTTCTAATAAAAAAACATTTATGACCACATGTGGGGTATTACCGTACTCGGGAGAAATTGCTTTATAAATGTTTAGCGGCTTTTTCCTCCTTTATTCTTTGTAAAAAAATAAAAAATGCAACATTTTAGTGCGAATAATGTTCATATTCATTTTCACGGCCTAATTGTAATAAATTCTGAAAAAGACCTGTGGGGTCTAAATGCTCACTATACCCCTAGATAGATTCCTTAAGTGGTGTCGTTTCCCAAATAGGGTCACTTTTGGGGTATTTTCACTGTTTTGGTCTCTCAGGGGCTTTGCAAATGCGACAGGACACCCAAAAACTATTCCAGCTAAATCTTAGCTCCAAAAGCCAAATAGTGCTCCTTCCCTTCTAAGCCCTGCTGTGTGTCCAAACAGCAGTTTATTACTACATATGGGGTATTTCCGTAATCGGGAGAAATTGCTTTACAAATGCTGGGGTGTTTTTTCTTCTTTATTCCTTGTAAAAATTAAAAATATCTACGTTTTTTCAGAAAAAAAGTAGATTCTCATCTTCACAGACTAATTCAAATACATTTAGCATAAAAACTGTAGGGTCAAAATGCAAACTATACGACTAGAAAAATTCCGTGAGGGGTGTAGTTTTCAAAATGGGATCACTTTTGGGTGGTTTCCATGGTTTTGGTCCCTCCAGTTCATTGCAAACGTGACACGGCACTGAAAACTAATCCAGCAAAATCAGCGCCCCAAAATCCAAATGATGCTCCTTCTCTAAGCCCCGCTGTGGGTCCAAACAGCAGTTTATTACCACATGTGGGGTATTGCCATACTCGGGAGAAATTGCTTTACAAATACTGGGGTGTTATTTCTCCTTTATCTCTTGTGAAAATTAAACATTTCTGTATTTTTTCAGAAAAAAAGTAGATTTTCATCTTCACAGACTAATTCAAATACATTTAGCATAAAAACTGTGGGGTCAAAATGCTAACTATACCCCTAGATAAATTCATTGAGGGATGTAGATTCCAAAATAGGGTCACTTTTGTTTTGTTTTTTACTGTTTTGGCACCACAAGAGCTCTTCAAACCTGACATGGTGTCTAAAATGTATTTTTTTTAAAAAGGAGGCCCCAAAATCCACTAGGTGCTCCTTTGCTTCTGAGGCCGGTGCTTCAGTCCATAAACACACTAGGGCCACATGTGGGATATTTCTAAAAACTGCACAATCTGGGCAATATATATTGAGTTGCGTTTCTCAGGTAAAACCTTCTGTGTTACAGAAAAAACTGTATTACAAATCAATTTGGTAAATTTCACCTCTACTTTGCTTTAATTCCTGAGAAACATCTATGGGGTTAAACCACTTTCTGTTTTGGATACTTTGAGGGGTTCAGTTTTCAAAATGGGGTGAGTTATGGGGTCTTTCTAATATAAAAGGCCCTCAAAGCCACTTCAGAACTAAACTGGTCCCTGAAAAAATGGGCTTTTGAAATTTTCTTGAAAATATGAGAAATTGCTGCTAAAGTTCTAAGCCTTGTAATGTCCTAGTAAAATAAAAGAATGTTCAAAAAATGATGAAAACATAAAGTAAACATATGGGATATATGAAATAGCAACTATTTTGTGTGGTATTACTGTCTGTCTTACAAGCAGATACATTTAATTTTAATCTTTTTGCCAATTTTCTCAAAATTTTGGTGTTTTTCACCCATAAATATGACACTTATCGACCAAGTTTTTTTTACTAACATAAAGTACAATATGTCACGAGAAAACAATCTCAGAATCACTTGGATAGGTAAAAGCTTTCCCAAGTTATTACTACATAAGGTAACACATGTCAGATTTGAGAAAATCGGCTTCGTCCTCAAGGCCAAAAAAGGCTCAGTCCTGAAGGGGTTAATGACCAGCCCATTTTGTGCGTTAATGACCAAGGATTATTTTTTTGTTTTTTCACTGTCGCATTATAAGAGTTGTAACTTGTGACCTTCACCACCGCTCACATCGGTATTTAATGGAGGTATTTCCTTCATTTTGGCAGCACTTCCTTTAGCGGCCAGCCACACTTCTATCGCGCCATTACGCAGGATCCATTTGTACACAGGTAACCACATTGATTATCGTCCTGTCAGCCAACTATCTATTCTCATCATTTACGTTTCCAATACTCGTAAGGATATTAGACTGTTTTACTGTTTTGCTGTACCCTATCCACCCTGCATCTTTTACCTGGATATAACTAACTGTATTACATAGACTCCTTGCAAATTATATTCCTCACAATGTTAATTCACAATTAAAATGTTCCAAAACTATTGCTGCAGACATGCCTTTCTACTCTGTAATGACCTCATATCTAATGGATTTGTATATACTAGCTATACTACAGGACATGCCATTTTTATCTGTTTTTGGTGTATTTAACTGTATGAAATGTACCGTTCACTATATAAATACAAAATGTTTATATGTATTCCATATGAAAGCTTTGTGATACTTAGATCAAAATATGTTTACCTATCTTTTGATATTGCTTCCGATGAAGCCTTCCATTATGTTTATATGAGATGTAAATACTACCTGTTGTATACTGTTTATGACAATATATGTTGTATTGCATGGAGTTTAACCCCTTCCCTCTTTGGCCACTTTTGACCTTCCTGACAGAGCCTAATAACTTCGGGTACATTGATGACCTGCTGATAATCTGGACAGCCTCTGAACATGAACTTCTTTCTTTCCACAAAAACTTCAACAAGTTCCATCCTACCAATCTCAATCTCAACTTGTAAAGGATCTGCCAGACACAGCTTCTGTGTCGACACCCGTGGGTCATCAGTCTGCACCTGCTCCTAAGTCTGAGAGATTGACTTCATCTTCTACCACTCAGGCTGGGAGGCTTAGGAGTGGGAGAGCCTATCACAGCCTGGCCAGACGGAGCTAGCTACCGCCCTCTGTCTATTTATACCTGCATTTCCTGCTCCTCCTTTGCCTGTGATTCTTTCCTGTATACAGGCTCTGCTGCTCCTGCTATGATTATTGACATTGCTTCATTTTGACCCTGGCTTTACGGACTACGCTCCTGCTCTGCGATTTGTACCTCGCTCACTCCTGGTTTGATTCGTCTCGTTCACTACTCTTGTTGCTCACTGTGTTGCCGTGGGCAACTGCCCCATTTCCCTTAGCTTCTGTGTACCCTTGTCTGTTTGTCTGTCGTGAACTTATTGAGCGTAGGGACCGTCGCCCAGTTGTACGCCGTCGCATAGGACGGGCCGTTGCAAGTAGGCAGGGACTGAGTGGCGGGTAGATTAGGGCTCACCTGTCTGTCTCCCTACCCCGTCATTACGCAACATCTCAAACACATTTCCTGGACATGACCATATACATGAGAAGCAATACCATACAAACCACAATCTACCATAAACCTACAGGCTGTCCAGCATATCTGAGATGGAACAGCTTCCATCCGAGACACAAAGAAATCCATCATGTACAGCCAGGCTCTGTACATACGAATCTGTTCAGACAATGAAGACAGAAAACACCTGCTATCACTGAGGAATACATTCTTACAACAGGGATACCATCCAGGTATTATAGATAATCAGATCTACAGAGCAACAAGAACTCCAAGGAGCAATCTTCTGGAGTACAAAAAGAAGGAAGACAATAGCAGGGGGCCCCTAGTGGTCATATACAACCCACAAATAAACATCTTGAGGAAAATTGCTGTTGATCGCCAACCTATATTTAACAAAGACAATAAACTGAAGGAAATATTCCCGGATTTACCTCTCCTTGCATACAAACAGCCACCAAACCTAAGGAATCTCTTGGTCAGAAGTGCCCTCTCATCACCATCAGAGACTGGCACCTTTCCTTGCAACAGTAGAATATGCAAGTCCTGTACCAACATCTTGCCATCAAACACCATCCACATACCAAACACGCAGCAGGACTATAAAATCACTGGCACGTTCTCCTGTACATCCCCCAATGTAGTGTACATGATCCTGTGTACAAGGTGCATCAATAAAGGAATCTACATTGGAGAAACAATACAAAAACTACAAACCAGGATGAATCTTCACAGACATACAATAAAACAGGAGGTGGATACACCCGTGGGAAAACACTTCTCTGGACCTGATCACAGTTTGGCAGATTTAAAGGTACTAATTCTGAAGGGTCATTTTAAAAACAACAGAGAGAAAAATTTGGGAATTCAAGATGATGATAAAATTCCAGTCATTGACACAAGGCCTCAATCTAACACCTGTATTTATGAGCCACTACATGGACACACGTCACATCCCCCATCAGACTGACTCCAGATGCCTTAACTCCTAAGTCATCACCCCTATAACCTCAGTTTTATTGCCTCGGCTTATCTTCATGATGTATCCCCTCATGTACTAATTGTCTTTGTGTAACATCTTAAAATGTTGTGCTTTTTTTTTCTCAGTCATTCATTTGTAGATTGCCTGACGAAGGGGCATGTGTGCTCTGAAAGCTTGCATATAGAACTTTTATGGTTAGTCAATAAATGTATCATACCTACTATACTTTTTTGACACAAAGTATTTGACATTGCATATGTTTTTGCAAAAATTCATTTTTAACCAATTTTTTTCCACAGCAAGTTTGAGGGGACAAAACAGTGGAAACCCCCCACAAGTGGCCCCATTTTGGAAACTACAACCATTGAGGAAATTATCTAGGGGTATAGTGAGCGTTTTAAACCCACAGGTTTTTTTTCAGAATTTATTGGAATTCGGCCCCTAAAAATGAAAATCTAAATTTTTTTCAAAGAAAATGTAGGTTTAGCTAATTTTTTCTAATTTCCACAAAGACTAAAGAAGAAAATGTACCACAACATTTGTAAAGCAATGTCTTCCGAGTACAACAATACCCCACGTGTGGTCATAAACAGCTGTTTGGACGCACGGCAGGGATTAGAAGGGAAAGAGCGCCATTTGGCTTTTGGAGCTCAAATTTAGCAGGAATGGTTTGCGGAGGCCATGTCACATTTGCAAAGCCCCATAAGGGACCAAAACAATGAAAACGCACAAAAAGTGACTCCATTTAGGAAACTACACCCCTTGAGGAATTCATCTAGGGGTGTAGTGAGCATTTTGACCCAACATGTGTTTCATAGAATTTATTAGAATTGGGCAGTGAAAATAAACAAAATTTTCTTCAATAAGACGTAACTTTAGCCCAAAATTTTTCATTTTCTCAACAAATAAAGGAAAAAAGAACCCCCACATTTGTAAAGCAATTTCTTCAGAGTACGGCAATACCCCATATGTGGTCATAAACGGCTGTTTGGGCACACAGTAGGGCTCAGAGGGGAAGGAGCGCCATTTGGCTTTTGTAGTGCAGATTTTGCTGGATTGGTTTCTGGGCGCCTGTGGGACCAAAACAGTGGAAACCCCACAGAAGTGACCCCATTTTGGAAACTACACCCCTCAATGCATTCACCTAGGGGTGTGGAGAGCGTGTTAACCCCGCAGGTGTTTTGTAGAAATTAGTGTGCACTCGATGTTGCAGAGTGAAAATGGGATTTTTTTCCATAGATATGCCAATATGTGGTGCCCAGCTTGTGCCACCATAACAAGAGAGCTCTCTAATTATTATGCTGTGTTTCCCAGTTTTAGAAACACCCTACATGTGACCCTAATCTTTTGCCTGGACATTTGACAGGGCTCAGGAGTGAAAGAGTACCATGTAAAATTTAGGCCTAATTTGGCGATTTACAAAGTATTGGTTCACAATTGCAGGGCTCTGATGTGAAATAATATAAGAAACCCCTGAGAAGTGACCCCATTTTGGAAACTACACCCCTCAAGGCATTCATTAAGGGGTGCAGTGAGCATTTTCACCCCACAGGTATTTTCCATAAAGGAATGCGCTGCGGATGGTGCAAAGTAAAAATTTATATTTTTCCCTAGATATGCCATTTCAGTGGCAAATATGTCGTGCCCAGCTTGTGCCACTGGAGACACACACCCCAAAAATTGTTAAAAGGGTTCTCCCGGGTATGGTGATGCCATATATGTGGAAGTAAACTGCTGTTTGGGAACGCTGTAGGGTTCAGAGCAGAGGGAGTGCCATTTGGCTTTTGGAGGGTGGATTTTGCTTGGTAGTAGTTTTGTTTGAGTATTGCTGGTGTTTCCGTTTATAATGTGGGGGCACATGTAAGCTGGGCAGAGTACATCAGGGGCATAGTGAGGTGGTATAATAATGGGGTAAAAAAACCAATAAAATGATCCATAGATGTGTGTTACGCTGTGAAGCAATCCTTTCTGCACAGGTCAGTGTCCACACTTTGCAACTTTACAGTTTGGGGAATTTGGCTAGGAAATTGTTGGCATGTTATAATACGGGCACCCTCGCTTCCAGCAGATATGTTTGGGCCCTACCCTTCCTGGTTCCCTAATTTTAGGGCCTTGATAAATCGCCTCTTGAAACAGAAGAATTGTTCCCCTCGGGCCTGCACAACTGCATATGTTTTATTTCCTGACATATTGGAGCCTTAACTAATTTTATTTTTTCATAGACGTAGTGGTATGAGGGCTGTTTTGTTATTTTTTGCAGGATGAGCTGTAGTTATTACAGGTACCATTTTGGGGTACTTGCGACTTTTTGATCACTTTTTATTCTATTTTTTGGGAGGTCAGGTGACCAAAAAACTGCAATTCTGGCATAGTTTTTTTTATGCAGCATTCACCATGCATTACAAATTGTATGTCAACTTTATTCTGCAGGTCAGTACGATTCCAGCGATACCTAATTTATAGCACTTTTTTATGTTTTGCAACGTTTTGCACAATAAAATTATTTTTGTAAAAAGAATGTATTTTTTCTGTCGTCATGTTGTGAGAACCATAACGTTTTAACTTTTTCGTCGATAGAGCTGTATGAGGGCTTGTTTTTTGCGAGACGAGCTATAGTTTCTATAGGTACCATTTTTGGATACATGCGACTTTTTGATCACTTTTTATTGCAATATTTGTAGGGCAAAGTGACCAAAAAAACTGAAATTCTGGTATAGTTTTTAGTTTTTGTTTTTACGCTGTTCACCGCAATAAATAACATCATATTTTTATAGCTCAGGCCGTTACGGTCACGGCGATACTTCATACGTATGGTATATTATTTGTTTTCAATAATAAAGGACTTGATAAGGGAAAAGGGCGATTGTGTTTTATTTTAATACTTGAAGCTTTTATTACGTTTTCAAACTTTTTTTTTTTTCACTTTTTTTCAAGTCCCACAAGGGGACTTGAAGGTCCAACTGTCTGATTTTTTTTTTCTAATACATTGCACTACCTACGTAGTGCAATGTATTAGATCTGTCAGTTATTCACTGATAGCAAGCCGATAAGGCTTCGCCTCCCAACAGGGCCTAATTGGCTTCCGTAATGGCAGAGCAGGAGGCCATTGGGTCTCCTGTTGCCATAGCAGCAGTCGCCAGCCCTGATTGCATGTCAGGGCTGGCCATCTGCTAGCAACCCCTAAGATGCAGCGATCGCTTTCGATCGCTGCATCAAAGGGGTTAATGGCAGGGATCAGAGCTATCTCCTTTCCTGCTGTTACAGGTGGATGCCAGCTGTAACATACAGCTGACATCCACCGCTGATGACGCAGGCTCAGCTCCTGAGCAGGCGCCATCTTGCTGACGGTTACGGAAGCCTTTCAGGCTCCGACGCCGGGCAGGTCCTGAAAGTCTTCCGTGCTAGGCAGATTGGGAGGCCAGTATTAGGCCTCTGGTTGCCATTGCAGCCACCGGAACCCTGCCAATTTCATTGATGGGGTTCTGATGAGCTGCACACACATTAAATGCAGCGATCACTTTTGACCGCTGCATTTAAGGGGTTAATGGCAGGGATCGAAGCTAATTTCGATTCCTGCCATTACAGCCGGATGTCAGCTGTAATACACCACTGACATCCGGCGATGATGGCACCGGCTCAGCTTCTGAGCCGGTGTCCACCATTTGTCGTATGGAAACGGCAAAATGCGGGAAGCACTAGCTTTCCATGACGTATTCATACGGCAAATGTCAAGAAGTGGTTAAAATACATATATATTTATGAAATTTACAGTGCCTGAGGAAGGTCAAGTTTTGGCAGAAACGTCGCACTGACACTAGAATAATAAAAAAACACCTTGGAAAATTACTCATATTTGCATAGTACTTCTTTTCTACTTATTGGGTTGGGCCACTACGTATGCACCCACGAGATAACCTAGTGCTTTCCGAACCTTGTTCCATTATCTACAAGTGGGGACTGTGTGGCACTATCCACAAGTGGGGACTGTGTGGCACTGTAGTAATAATAATAATAATCTTTGTTTATATAGCGCCAACATATTACGCAGCACTTTACAATTTAGAGGGAACATAAACAAACAATATCAGACATTACATAGTGACAAAGCTAATTTACTATTCAAACAAGAGGATTGAGGACCCTGCTCGCAAGAGCTTACAATCTATGAGGAAATAAGGGAGACACAAAGTGTAAAAGTGTTTGTTCAGTACAATGGTCCAGCTAGTTTTTATACACATGGGGTGGTACACATAAAGCTGCATGAGCCAGTCTCCAGCCAGTATCTGTGTATGATGGACATGAAGTGCATTAGGGTGCAAGGAGTGTAAGGGAATCTTATTCTGATGACTAATGGGGCCAAGGAAAGGAGTCAGATTAGGGAATGTCATAGGCCTGTCTAAAAAGATGTGTTTTCATGGCACGTTTGTGTGGCGCTATCTACAAGGGTGGCTGTGTGGCACGATCTACAAGGGTGGCTGTGTGGCACTATCAACAAGCGGGGACTGTGTGGCACTATCTACAAGGGGGGCTGTGTTGGCGCTATCTACAAGGGAGATCTGTGTTGGCGCTATCTACAAGGGGGGGCTGTGTTGGCGCTATCTACAAGGGGGGCTGTGTTGGCGCTATCTACAAGGGGGGGGGGCTGTGTGGCATTATTTACAAGGGTGTGTGTGTGTGTGTGACACTAACTACAAGGGGGGCTATGTGGCACTATCTACTAGAGGGGGCTGTGTGGCACTATCTACAAGGGGGCTTTGTGACATGATCTACAAGGGGAGACTGTGTGGCACTATCTACAAATGGGGACTGTGCGCCACTATCTACAAGTGGGGACTGTGTGGCACTATCTACAAGCGGGAACTGTGTGGCACCATCTACAAGGGTGCTGTGTGGCGCTATCTACAAGGGGGGCTATGTGTGTAGATATCAACAAGGGGGGATGGGTGGCACTATCTACAATGGGGGGCTGTGTGGCACTATCAACAAGCGGGGACTGTGTGGCGCTATCTACACGGGGGCTGTGTGGCACTATCTAAAAGGGGGGCTGTGTGTGGCAGTATTTACAAAGGGGGCTGTGTGGCACTATCTCCAAGGAGGGTTGTGTGGCACTATCTACAATGGTAGGCTGTGTGGCACTATCTACAAGGGGGGTGTGTCACTATCTACAGGGGAGGTTTGGCACTATCGACAAAGGGGGGATGTGTGGCACTATTTACAAGGAGAAACTGTAGGACACTATCACTAGGACACTAGGAGAATTGTTTGGCACTATCTACAAGTAGGCTGTGTGGCACAATCTACATGGGGGTACTGTAGGACACTAGCTATAAGGGGCATTCTCTGGCACTATCTACAAAGGGGGGCTGTGTGGGACTATCTACAAGTGGGCACTGTGTGGCACTATCTACAAGGGGGGCTTTGTGGCACTATCTACAGGGGATGAGTGTCACTTTTTACATGGGGTGTGGCATTATCTACAAGGAGCTGTGTGGGGCACTATCTACAATGGGGGCTGTGGGGCACTATCTACAAGGAGGGGCAGTGTTGCACTATCTACATGGGGCTGTGGGGTCATTATTAATGGGATCTCAAAAAAATAGGGGGGATGGGGTAGAGGATCTACCCTCCAGCCCCAGAAAGGGTGTTATGGTCCCACTATGTACGTTGTTCTGAACGAAGCACTTTTTATAACTTTAGGAACAATTCTTTGCATTCTGCTGAGTTTACACCATGTGTAGCTGACGACCAAGATACTTGTGCCAATTTAGATAGGTGATCATCTGTAGCAGAAGCCACTATATATGTTTTTAGGGTATGTGCACACGTGAACTGTCTTTTACGTCTGAAAAGACAGACTGTTTTCAGGAGAAAACAGCTGCCTCGTTTCAGACGTAAAAGCTCCTCCTCGTATTATGCGAGGCGTCTTTGAAGCTCGTAATCTTGAGCTGCTCTTCATTGACTTCAATGAAGAACGGCTCAAATTACGTTGCAAAGAAGTGCCCTGCACTTCTTTGCCGAGGCAGTCAACTTACGCGTCGTCGTTTGACAGCTGTCAAACGACGACGCGTAAATGACAGGTCGTCGGAACAGTACGTCGGCAAACCCATTCAAATGAATGGGCAGATGTTTGCCGACATATTTGTAGCCGTATTTTCAGACGTAAAACGAGGCATAATACGCCTCGTTTACGTCTGAAAATAGGTCGTGTGAACCCAGCCTTAGGGTATGTTCACACACACACTAATTATGGACGTAATTCGGGTGTATTAACCCCCGAATTACGTCCGAAATTACGGCTTGAATGTGTTGACAAACATCTGCCCATTGAAAGCAATGGGCTGACGTTTGTCTGTTCACACGAGGCGTATATTTACGCGCCGCTGTCAAAAGATGGCGCGTAAATAGACGCCCGCGTCAAAGAAGTGACCTGTCACTTCTTGGGGCGTAATTGGAGCCGTTATTCATTGACTCCAATGAAAAGCAGCGCCAATTACGTCCGTAACGGACGCGGCGTTCAAGCGCCTGCACATGCCGTTACGGCTGAAATGACGGGGCTGTTTTCTCCTGAAAACAGCCCCTTAATTTCGGCCGTTACGGACGCTGTCGTGTGAACATACCCTTAAAGTTGCATCCTCAACATTAGTAGAGGTTGAATCTTTTACCGAATATGACATAGTTAGATTGAGGATACTAATCATGTAACAATAATAGACGTGGGAGCCAAACTAGCCATAATGCAAAAAGTGTGCTCACCAGATGGGTCTTTTTGGTACTTGTAGTTCCTCAATGACAAAGTGCAAAGGAAGGGAGCTTGCAGGCTAACAAGAAAAATCCATACATACAAGGAAAAAAGAGGTTCATCCAGCACAACCTTTAACCCCTTAATGACCGGGACTGAAAAGGCCTTAGGGCTTATTTAGACTAACGTGATACACGTCCGTGCAACGCGCGTGATTTTCACGCGCCTCGCACGGACCTATGTTAGTCTATGGAGCCGTGCAGACTGTCCGTGAGTTTCACGCAGCGTGTGTCCGCTGCGTAAAACTCACGGCATGTCCGATATGTGTGCGTTGTTCGCTCATCACGCCCCCATTGAAGTCAATGGGTGCGTGAAAATCACGCGCAGCACACGGAAGCACTTTCGTGTGACGCGCGTGCTTTTCTGTTTACAAACATACAAACAGAGTGTAATAATGATGGCGGCTGCACGAAAATCACGCAGCCACGCATCATACGCAGCTGACACATGGAGCTGTTACGTACCTTTTGCGCGTGCAAAAGGCACACTCGTGTAAATCCGGCCTTAACCCCTTCAGGACTGAGCCTGTTTTGGCCTTCAGGACGAAGCCGATTTTTCAAATCTGACATGTGTCACTTTATGTGGTAATAACTCCGGAATGCTTTTACCTATCCAAGCGATTCTGAGATTGTTTTCTCGTGACATATTGTACTTTATGATAGTGAAAAAATTTGGTTGATAAATTCAATATTTATTTCTAAAAAACACCAAGATTTGTAGAAAATTTGCAAAAATAAGCATTTTTCTAAATTTAAATGTATCTGCTTGTAAAACAGATAGTAATACCACACAAAATAGTTACTAGTTAACATTTCCCATATGTCTACTTTAGTTTGGCATAGTTTTTTGAACATTCTTTTATTTTTCTAGGACGCTACAAGACTTAGAACTTTAGCAGCGATTTCTCATATTTTCAAGAAAATTTCAAAAGGCGATTTTTACAAGGCCCAGTTCAGTTCTGAAGTGGCTTTGAGGGCCTTATATATTAGAAAGTCCCCATAAATCACCCCATTTTGAAAACTGCACCCCTCAAAGTATTCAAAACAGCATTCAGAAAGTGTTTTAACCCTTTAGGCGTTTCACAGGAATTAAAGCAAAGTTACAATTTTTTTATTTTTTTTACAAAATTCATTTATAATAAAAAAAAATCTATACCACAAAAGGTTTTACCCAAGAAATGTAACTTATTATTTATTGCCCAGATTCTGCGGTTTTTAGAAATATCCCGCATGTGACCCTAGTGCGCTAATTTACTGAAATACGGGCCTCAGAAGCAAAGGAGCACCTAGTGGATTTTGGGGCCTCCTTTTTTTTAGCATATATTTTAGGTACCATGTCAGGTTTCAAGAGGTCTTGTGGGGCCAAAACAATAAAGACCCCCCAAAAGTGACCTCATTTTGGTAACTACACCCCTCAGGGAATGTATCTAGGGGTATAGTTAGCATTTAGAACCCACAGTAGTTTTGCTACATTTATTTGAATTAGTATGTGAAGATAAAAATCTACTTTTTTTCTTAAAAAACGTAGAAATGTTTCATTTTTTCAAGGAATAAAAGAGAAAAAACACCCCAACATATGTAAAGAAATTTCTCCCGATTATAGCAATATCCCATATGTGGTAATAAACTGCTGTTTGGATCCACAGCAGGACTCAGAAGGGAAGGAGCACCATTTGGATTTTGAAATTCTGATTTTGCTGGAATAGTTTTCAGTGCCGTGTCGCATTTGAAATGCACTGGAGGGAACAAAATAGTGGAAACCCCCGGAAAGTGACCCCATTTTGGAAACTACACTCACGAAGGAATTTTTCTAGGGGCAAAGTTAGCATTTTGACCCCACAGTTGTTTTGCTGAATTCATTGGAATTATTCTGTAAAGGTAAAAATCTACTATTTTTCTGAAAAAAGGTAGCCATTTTTAATTTTTACAAGGAATAAAGGAGAAAAAGCACCCCAACATTTGTAAAACAATTTCTCCCGATTACGGAAATATGCCATATGTGGTAATAAACTGCTGTTTGGACCCACAGCAAGGCTTAGAAGGGTAGGAGCGCTATTTGGCTTTTGGAGCTCAAATTTAGCTGAAATGGTTTTTGGGTGCCATGTCGCATTTGCAAAGCCCCTGAGAGGCCAAAACAGTGGAAACCCCCCAAAAGTGGAAATTACACCACTTAAAGAATCTATCTAGGGATGTAGTGGGCATTTAGACCACACACGTCTTTTGCAGGATTTATTAGAATTAGGCCGTGAAAATGAATATCAACATTTCTTCCACTAAAATGTTGCATTTTTTTAATTTCACAAAGGATAAAGGGGGAAAAAGCTGCCCAACATTTGTAAAGAAATTTCTCCCGAGTACGGCAATACCCCACGTGTGGTCATAAATGGTTTTTCATTAGAAAGTAATTAACCCTTTTTTGGACTGATCCATTTTTTTCATTTGCTTTTTAGTTTTTTCCTCCCCGCGTTCCAAGAGCCGCAACTTTTTTATTTTTCAGTCAATAGAGCGGTCTGAGGGCTTATTTATTGAGGGACGAGCGGTCGTTTTTATTGGTACCATTTTTTGGTACATACAACTTTTTAGCACTTTTTATTACATTTTTAGGTAGAGCCAAGGTGACCAAAAAACAGAGATTTTGCCGTTTTACATTTTTCACGTGAGACGCTCCATACATCACCTCCCACACTAAGACATGCTATGTCGTGGTGCACGAAGGGGTTAATGTGCAGCGGATGGTGCAGAGTGAAAATTACAATTTTCCACTCATATGCCATTTTAGTGCACTACATGTTATGCCCAGTTTGTGCCACTGAAGACAAATACCTCATAAAATATTAACCGGGTTCTCCCGGGTATGGCGACGCCATATCTGTGGACGTAAACTGGTGTTTAGGCACGCTGCAGGGCTCAGAAGGGAGGGAGCGCCATTTGGCTTTTGGGGCGCAGATGTAGCTTGGTAGTTGTTCTGTTTGGGGTTTTACTGGTGCTTCAGTTTATAATGTGGGGGCATATGTTATCTGTGCGGGGTACATCAGGGTATAATAAGAGGGTATAATAATGCAGTAAATAAATAATAATCTGCAGATATGTGGCCGGTGTCGCACTGATAAATGGCGCCTGAGCTTATCTGCCTTTGGAACACTCTGCACATTTTGCATCGCCATATTCTGAGAGCCAGAACTTTTTTATTTTTTCTCCACAGCAGCTGTGTGAGGGTTTATTCATTGCGGGACAATCTGTAGTTTTCATTGGTACCATTTTGGGGTACCAGAAATTTTTTTGATCACGTTTTATTCCATTTTTTGGCAAGCAAGTTGACCAAAAACCATCAATTCTGACGTTTTTTATTCTTTTTTTTATGGCCTTGACCCTGGGCTATAAATGACCATTTTACTTTATTCTGCGGGTCGATACGATTACGGCGATACCATATGTATATAATTTTTTTATGTTTTGCTGCGTTTGTGAAATAAAATCACTTATTTATAAAATAAATTATTTTTTGTGTCACCATATTCTGAGAGCGATAACTTTTTTACTTTTCAGTCAAAAAGCGGTGTAAGGGCTTGTTTTTTGCGGGACGGGTTGTAGTTTGTATTGGTCTAAAAGGATCGCTATGTGCTGCCTAAATGAATGGAGAGAAGTGTATGACGCTGATTGGTCAGCGTCATACACTCCTCTGTACAACGCCCACTTGGTCAATAGTAAAACACGCCCAGTTGTCCATTGAGAAACTCATTAGCATAAATCTAAAATCGCTAATAAAGTGGTGAAAATAGATAGTTTTTTTTAAATAAAAAGAACTGCTGTCACCTACATTATAGCGCCGATCTCCTTATGTAGGAGATAGGACACTTATAATGTGGTGACAGAGCCTCTTTAATGGTGTGGGGTCCCGGTATCGGACCGTAACAGATCATGTACAGATCAGGTACAGATCATGTACAAATCATGTCCAGTAGTGCATAACCCCTTTAAGGTATAGACTTTATAGTGTGAATAGGGTGACAGCTCCATGTATCTAAAATGGTATTGTCTGCTGTTGGCTTACGATACAAGGAAGTAATAACACATTTATTTTGAACATCACCGGTCCAGGAGATATCCAAATAGGGTATATGAAATGTAGGTATTGTAAATGTAAAATAAGATCATTCTAATTGATGAGGACCACAAACCGTGGTATGGATGCCACATCTCGACCCCAAACAAGTAGCAGATCATGAATGTAGCGTCCATACCACACAATGGCCTCATCATATGTATTGAATTCTGAAAAAATTTTATACTCTATCTCCACCAGGCCATATATAAATTTGCTAATGAAGGTGAGTATTTAGAACCCATTGGGGCACCTTCAACTTGCAAAAAATACAGACCGTTAAGGCTGAAAAAATTATGTGTCAGTAGATACTGCACTGACATCAGAATAAACACTTAAGTCTCAATTGTGTATGTACTATAGTTGGTCAGGTGAAACTTAACTGCTTGCACTGCGAAGTGGTGGGGAATACATGAGTATAAACCCACCACCACAATGCAAGTGACCCAGGAAAAGTCACCCGACCATACAAAGTCACGGAAGGATTTAAGGACTTCTTTACTGTCCTTCAAATATCCTTTTGTTCTCTGGACTAGGAGTTGTAACAGTCCATGCACCCAGGCACTCATTGAGACACCTAATGCCTGAGATGATGGGACCTAAAGGAGAAGGAAAGACATATTTATGAATTTAGGCAAATCATGAAAACCTGGCATTACAGGGAAATCTGGTAACAAATATTTCATAGTTTTCTCATTTAATGCTTCTAGACCTGCACCCTCCTCCAGTAGCTGTTAAAGCAGCAAAACACAAGTGGAGGTGGGATCCTGAGAAAGCTTGCAATAGGTTTTTATGTTATCCAAAATATCAAATACCTGTTTTCTATATAGAAGAGAATCTAGCACCACTACTGCACCTACTTTATCCGCCTTACAGATCACAAGTCATCCAGCACAGTCACCCTCAACTGGGTTGGGTAAAAAGTAGGATTAGATATATTAAACCTAGTATTAATAGCTCATGGGTTTCACAAATGTTACCTTCCCTATATAGATCTGACAAATGTAAAAAGGTACTCTGTTCCAAAAAATTAAGACCAGAGAATGCATTTTCCACATTTATAAATCGATTGGGAGCATTTGACGCAGTGGTGTGTTTCATAGATTCAATTTCAAAAGTCCCAATAGTCCCAGTTAGTTTTGATATATTGGGGGAATAGGGTGAGACTCCACAAATTTAATTTCCGAAAAAACTGTATTGTTGGACAGTCCTCTATAAATATCAGGAACATCATTATTTGTTGCAAAAAAATTTATTTTGACAGTTAGCAAGTGAGCAAATTTATTCACATCCAGTATAGTCTGAAAAAGATTGAAATTGGAGGTAGGTTCAAAGGAGTCGTGTTGTGCCACCTGTCACGCCTGCTGCTATACACCACGTCTGGTGTCATCTGCCTGCAAGTTCATCTGTGCCTAGCCTCCTCTACTGTCTGGACTATCAAAGGTACCCTTGTACTAGGACTGTTGTATGGCCAGCTGCTACTCCGCTACGGCGGTGCGGCCTAGTGGGTCCACATACCCTTGGATCGTGACAGTACGCTCAGGCCATGGACGCCGCTGGTCAACCCAAGACCATGACGATATCACAAGCCATGTAGACAGACCTGCGAGACCTTCGGTCACGACAGGACCAACTCTTCCTGGCGGTGAACGCCATTGCACATCGACTGGATGCGCTAACTGCTGTCATCACAGCACCTGTTCCTGTTGCCACGACTGTTCCTCCTGCTACACCTCCTGTCAGTACAGGTGCTGACTCCCGATTCTCACTGCCACTACCTCCTCGCTACGACGGAGACGCGAGTACCTGCAAGGGATTTCTGAACCAGTGCCAGATCCGCTTCAGTCTACATGCCAGTGCTTTCTCTTCCGATGGATCGCTTTCATCATCTCTCTCCTTACTGGCAAGGCCCTAGCACAGGCGAATCATATCTGGGAAAGTCAGGTACCAGAGACCTGTGACTTCCAGTGTTTCCTACAGACTTTTCGCAATGTATTTGAGGAGCCTGGATAAGTCTTGTCAGCAGCTGCATCTCTGCTGACCCTTTACCAGGGAGACATCTCTGTGGACAAGTACGCCATTCAGTTCTGCACCCTGCAGAGCTATCCTGGAACCACGAGGCCTTGGTAGCTACATTCTGGCAGAGACTGTCTTCCGAGATTAAAGACGAGCTTGCCGCCCGTGATCTGCCACCTACTCTGGATGACCTCATACTTCTTGTCACCCGGATTGACATGAGGATCCGGGAGCAATCCCAAGAGGTTTGTCGGGAGAGAAGATTCCCAAGGCTGGTTCCTACTCTCCAGCAATCTCTGTTGCCCTCACCAGTTTTTCCCCCAGAGGAGCCTATGCAGATGGACCAGCTCATATTGTCAGTCCAGGAGAAACAACGCAGATGCACTTCGGGACTTTGTCTGTATTGCGGCCTTGGAGGCCATGTTGTGCGTATGTGTCCCCAGAAGTAAAAAAAACTCCAATGCCTAGGATTGGTTGGAGAGACAATCCGAGCCGGAAAGGCGCTGAATAAAATATTATCTTCTAAACTGTCCATCCCCGTGACCATAGGGTCTCTGCCTATCTGGACTCAGGGTCCGCGGCAGATTTAATCCAAAAAGACCTAGTGGATCATCTCCAGTTTCCCACAGTCCCTCTGGAGACGTTGTTTTGCCTAAAGCCGTCAATCCTGTTCTATTGGGCCTGCCTTGGCTCCGGTTGCATGCCCTAGTCCTGGACTTGAATTCCGGAGAAGTACTCCAATGGGGCTCCAAATGTCTCGGCCGCTGTATGTTGCAGATCCATTCTGTCCAGCTTACTCTGCCTTAGGGCGGATTTACACGAACGTGATTTACGTCCGTGCAACCCGCGTGATTTTCACGGGGGTCGCACGGACCTATGCAAGTCTATGGGGCAATGCAGACTGTCCGTGATTTTTGCGTAGCGTGAGTCCGCTGCGTAAAACTCACGACAGGTTCTATATTTCGCCGTTTTTCGCGCATCACGCACCCATTGAAGTCAATGGGTGCGTGAAAATCACGCGCACCACACGGAAGCACTTCCGTGGGACGCGCGTTATTCGCGCAACAGCAGTAAAAAAAATGAATGTAAACAAAAAAGCACCACGTGCTTTTCTGTTTACAAACATCCAAACGGAGTGTCATTAACCCCTTCCCGACATCCGCCGTATATATACGGCGCTGTCGGGAGGTGCTTCCCGCAAAGCGCCGTATAGTACGGCGCAGTGATGGTGCGGGCTCAGAAGCAGAGCCAGCACCATCACCGCGGGGTGACAGCTGTATTATACAGCTGGCACCCTCCTGTAACTGCCAGGACTGGAGCTATTCTCCGATCCGGCAGATTAACCCCTCAGATGCTGCGCTCAATAGAGCGCAGCATCTGATAGGTTTTCACCCGACCGGCAACCCAGTGATGCAATCGCTGGGTTGCTGTGGCAATCGGACGCCAGAAAATGGCGTCCGAGTCTGCCTTGTACGGGAGCCGATGAGGACCCGCCTGCGGCGCGTCCTCATAGGCTTGCTGTCAGTGAATAACTGACAGCGCTAATACACTGCACTACGTATGTAGTGCAGTGTATTAGAGTAGCGATCGGGGCATCAGGCCCTCATGTCCCCTAGTGGGACAAGTAAAAAAAAGTTAATAAAAATGTGGTAAAACAATAAAAACACACACATTTCAAATAAAAATAAAGCTAAACTGACTTTTTTCCCATAGTAATGGGAAAAAAACGTAAAAATAAAAAAACTATACATAATTGGTATCGCCGCGTCCGTAACGACCCAAACTACAAAACTATTATGTAATTTATCCCGCACGGTGAACGTGGTAAAAAAAAAACATGAAAAACAGCGCCAGAATCTTTGTTTTTAGGTCACATCTCCTTCCAAAAAATGCTATAAAAAGTGATCAAAAGTTCACATTTACTCCAAAATAGTACTAATAAAAACGACAATCCGTCCCGCAAAAAATAATCCCTGACACAGTTTCGTGCACGCAAAAATAAAAAAGTTATGGGTCTTAGAATATGGCGACACAGAAAATAAATGATTTTATAAAAAAAGTGATTTTATTGTGCAAAAGCCGCAATACATAAAAAAAAATATACATAATTGGTATCGCCGCGTACGTAACGACCCAAACTACAAAACAATAATGTAATTTATCCCGCACGGTGAACGCCGTAAAAAAAAAACATGAAAAACAACGCCAGAATCTTTGTTTTTAGGTCACATCTCCTTACAAAAAATGCTATAAAAAGTGATCAAAAAGTCACATTTACTCCAAAATAGTACTAATAAAAAACGACAATCCGTCCCGCAAAAAATAATCTCTGACACCGCTTTGTGCACGCAAAAATAATAACGTTATGGGTCTTAGAATATGGCGACACAGAAAACAAATGATTTTATAAAAAAAGTGATTTTATTGTGCAAAAGCTGCAATACATAAAAAAAACCATATAAATTTGGTATTGCCGTAATCGTATGGACCCGCAGAATAAAGCTAACATGTAATTTAGGGCACACTGTGGATGCCGATAAAAAACCCAATAAAAAACTATTCCAGAATTGCTTGTTTTTGGTAATTTCCTTTACCAAAAAATTAAATAAAAAGTGATCAAAAAGTCGTATGTGTTCTAAAATGGTACCAATAAAATCTACAGCCCGTCTCGCAAAAAACAAGCCCGCACACCACTCAATCAACTGAAAAACAAAAAAGTTACGGCACTAGTAATGCGGTGATGAAATAACATCTCAATGCGCAGGCCGGAGGGGAACATTCCTTCAGTTTCAGGGCCCTAGTAGGAACTAGAAAAGGGAATGGACATAGCACATCCGCTGGAAGCGAGGGCGCCCGTATTATACCAGCGCAAAACTTTCCCAGTAATATTTCCCAAACTACGAAGGAGAAAAAGTCCCTAAAAGGTGCAGAGCGTTACAAAAGGGGGATAAGAAAGAAAACCGTTTATCAGTGTGATACCGGCCTGTGCATAACGGATCGCTTCACATCGTAACACACATCTATGGATAATTGTATTATTTACCCCATTATTATACCCTCTTATTATGCCCTGATGTACTCCGCACAGATTACATATACCCTGATATACTCCGCACAGATTACATATACTCTGATGTACTCCGCACAGATTACATATGCCACCACATTATAAACGGAAATACCAGCAAAACCCCAAACAGAACTATTACCAAGCAAAATCCATGCTCAAAATGGCGGTCTTTCCCTTCTTAGCCCTACAGTGTGCCCAAACAGCAATTTATGGCCACAAGTAAGGTATTACCATACCCGGGAGAACCCGCTTAACAATTTATTGGGGTAAGATTCTCTAGGGGCACAACATCTTGTGCGGTGAATGGGCAGATCAGTGGAGAAATTGCAATTTTCACTTTGCACAATCCACTGCATATTCATTTCTGAAAAACACCTGTGGAGTCTAAATTCTCACTACACCCCTTGATAAATGCCTTTAGGGGTGTAGTTTCTAAAACGGGGTCACTTTTGTTTGGTACATCAGGGGTTTTGCAAATGCAACATGGCGTCCGCAAACCATTCCAGCAAAATCTACACTCCAGAAGATAAATACCGCTCCTTTTCTTCTGAATGCTCCCATATACGTAAACAGCTGATTATAACCACATATGGGGTGTTACTGTACTCGAGAGAAATTACTTTACAAATGTTGGGGTGCTTTTTCTTCTCTATTCCTTGTAAAAATGAAAAATGTGTATCTAAAACGACATCTTGTTGGAAAAAAAAATTATTTTTCATTTTCATGGCTTAATTCTAATTAATTCAGCAAAAAACCTTTAGGATCAAAATTTTCACTATACCCCTAGATGATTCCTTAGGGGGTGCAGTTTCCCAAATGGAGTCACTTTTGGGGTGTTTCCACTGTACTAGTACAACAGGGGCTCAGCAAATGTGACATGGCGCCCAGAAACCATTCCAAAATCCAAATGGTGTTAGTTCCATTCTGAGCCCTACCGTGTGTCCAAACAGCCGTTTATGACCACATGTGGGGTATTGTTTTACTCGGGAGAAGATGCTTTACAAATGTTGTGGAGCTTTTTCTCCTTCAGTCCTTGTGGAAATTAAAAAAAAAATACCTAAACCTACATTTTCTTTGAAAAAATTTAGATTTTCATTTTCACAGCCTACTTGCAAAAATTTCTGCAAAAAACCTGTGGGGTCAAAATGCTCACTATACCCCTAGATAATTTCCTCAAGGGGTATAGTTTCCAAAATGGGGTCACTTGTTGGGGGTTTCCACTGTTTTGTCAACTCAGGGGCTTTGCAAATGTGACATGGCCTCCGCAAACCATTCCTGCTAAATTTGAGCTCCAAGAGCCAAATGGCGCTCTTTCCCTTCTAAGCCCTGCCGTGTGTCCAAACAACCGTTTATTACCACATGTGGGGTATTGTTTTACTCGGGAGAAATTGCTCTACAAATGTTGTTGTGCTTTTTCTACTTTAGTTCTTTTGGAAATGAAAAAAAATTAGCTAAACCTACATTTTATTTGAAAAAATGTAGATTTTCATTTTCATGGCCTAGTTCCAAAAATCTTTGCAAAAAAACTGGCCGGTCAAAATGCTTGCTACACCCCTAGATAAATTCCTCGAGGGGTGTAGTTTCCCAAATGGGGTCACTTTTGGGGGGTTTCCATTGTTTTAGTTCCGCTAGACCTGTTCAAAGCTGACATGGTGCCTAAAATATATTCTAATAAAAAGGAGGCCCAAAATCCACCAGGTGCTCCTTTGCTTCTGAGGCCGGTGCTTCAGTCCAGTAGCACACTAAAGCCACATGTGGGATATTTCCTAAAACTGCAGAACCTGGGCAATAAATATTGAGTTGCATTTCTTGGGTAAAACATTCTGTGGTACAAAAAAAATGGATTCAAAATGAATTTCTGGAAAAAATAATGAACTTTGTAAATTTCACCTCTACTTTGCCTTAATTCCTGCGCAATATCTAAAGGGTTAAGAAACTTTCTAAATGCTGTCTTGAATACTTTGAGGGGTGCAGTTTTTAAAATGGGGTGACTTATTGGGGGTTTCTAATAACTAAGGACCTCAAAGCCACTTTACAACTGAACTGGCCCCTGTAAAAATAGCATTTTGAAATTTTCTTGAAAATTTGAGAAATTGCTGCTAAAGTTCTAAGCCTTGTGATGTCATAGAAAAATAAAAGGATGTTCAAAAAACGATGCCAATCTAAAGTAAACATATGGGAGATGTTACTTAGCAACATCTTTGTGTGGTATAACTGCCTGTCTTACAAGCAGATACATTTAAATTGCGAAAAATGCAAATTTTTGCAATTTTTCGCTGAATTTTTGTGTTTTTCACAATTAAATACTGAATGTATCGGGCAAATTTTGCCAGTAACATAAAGTCCAATGTGTCAGGAGAAAACAATCTCAGAATCGCTTGGATAGGTAAAAGCATTCCGGAGTTATTACCACATAAAGTGAAACATGTCAGATTTGAAAAATGAGGCTCTGTCAGGAAGGTCAAAAGTGGCCAAAGAGGGAAGGGGTTAATTATGGCGGCTGCGTGAAAAGCACGCAGCCGCGCACCATATGAACATGACACACGGAGCTGTTAAGTGCCTTTTGCGCACGCAACACGCAGCGTTTTTTGCGTGCGCAAAAACGCACACGCTCGTGTAAATCCGCCCTTAGTCTTTGGCAGGATTGTCTCCTCATTTCTCTCAGTTTGCAGATGTCTTTAGCAAGAAGGAGGTTGAGACGCTTCCCCCAAACCGGGCTTACCACTGTCCCATTGAACTGGTTCCAAATGCTTATACCCTCTCTTTTAGTTTTTAGCCATTGCTCTATGCATTTTACATTTACGCCGTTTACCATGCAGCGTAAATATCATGGTACCTTTATTTTATATATCGGTACGATTACGGCGATACCAATTATGTATAGTTTTTTTTATGTTTTAGTACTTTTGCGGAATAAAAACCCTTTTGAACTAAAATTATTTTATTTTGCATCGCCGCTTTCGAAGAGCCATAACTTTTTTATTTTTCGTCAATGTCGCCATGAGGGTTTGTTTTTTGCGGGACTTCATTGCTACCATTTTGGGGTACATGGGACTTGTTGATTAACGTTTTATTATTATTTTTTGGGGGGAATTGAAAAAAATAGCAATTTTGCCGTTGTTTTTTGCGTTTTTGTTTTTTTACGGCATCCACCCTGTGGTTTAAATAATATGCTGACTTTATTTTTTGGGTCATTACGATTGCAGGGATACCATATATGTGTAGTTTTTATTTAATTTTTACACTTTTACTAAATAAAAACATTTTTTGTGGGAAAAAATGTTTTTTATTTTTTTTTATGTGTACTTTTTATTAATTTTTATTTCACATAATTTTTTCAGTCCTACTGGGGACTTCACTATGCAATCTTTAGATCGCACATATAATGCATAATAGGCATTTAGCCATAGTGGACTTGGGGGCCTAATAGGTATATAGCCAGGGCGGACCTGGGGGCCTTTGTTAGGCCCCTTGCTGCCATGGCACCCCATCGGATGCCCGCAATTGCATTTGTGGGCCGCCGATGGGTGACAGAGGGAGCTTCCTCCCTCTGTAAACTACTCAAATGCAGCAGTCGCTAATGACCGTGCCATTTGAGGGGCTAAACGGTCGCGATCTAAGTAAACATCGATCGCTAACGTTGGAGCAGAACCCCACTCCAGCCTTCACGGGAGACCTGTGCAGGACGTTGATTTGGCCACCGTGAAAAGGCGGTAGCCTAGAATGAAGCCCCTTTAATGACCACCGGGAAAAGCCGTATCGGCAGTGGCGTAGCTATAGGGGTCGCAGCGGTCACATTTGAGACCAGGCCCCTAAGCCTGGGGGACCCACAGGACCCCCGTTGCCACAGAGTGCGCTAATGCTAATTCTTTATGTGCCGTGACGCCGGCACTTCCTGGTTCAGGCAGGGCTCCTTTAGACGTCACGGTCACATGGTACACTCAGTACATTCCAGCCAGTGTGGAAGAGCCGGTGTAGAAGAGCATGGAAGACTCCAGGTGAGCTGCAGAGGGGGCCCGTAATATATGTGTGTTGTATTGTGCTGTCTGTGTTTGCGGTGGAGAGAGGAGAGGGGGGGGGTTAAATTTAAGGCACCCCTCTCCTCTCTCCTATCTCCACCGCAAACACAAACTGTATTATACAATACATTACAAATTGGGTTGCGAGCCCCTGTGGGGTCGCGTGAAGACCTCCGGTGGGTTGCGAGCCACTCACCGAGGTCCCGGATCCAATTGTATCTGCATCTTCAGGACGCAGATACAGTTGAATTTAATGCTGGAGCAAAGAGCTGACTGCTCCTTGCTCCAGCATTCACTGTGCCGTGAGCCATTAGTGATGATAAGTGACAGATTTAGTGATGTCATCGTGCCTGTCTGCGCCGAGTCATTCATAGCACAGGGCAAAGGAGGAGAAGGATCTCCTCCACCCGCCGTGGGAACTGGGATAGGTAAGTAATTTTATTATTTTTCTATTATGCACATATGGGGGCATTATACAGTATGGGTGGGCTGATATGGTGGCAGCTATGGGGGCATTACACCCTGTAGGGACAGTTATGGGGGCATTATACTGTATGGGGGGCTGATATGGTGGCAGCAATGGGGGCATTACAATGTGGGGGGACAGCTATGAGGGCATTATACTTTATGTGGGGCTGATATGGAGGCATTATATTGTATGGTGGCAGCTAAGGGGGGCATTAAACTGTGGGGGCAGTATACTGTGTGAGGGCAGCTATGAGGGGCATTATATAGTATAGGGCAGCTATGAGGGGCATTATACTGTATGGGGCTGCTATGGGGGCATTACACTGTATGGGGCATTTATGGGGGGCATTATACTCCATGAGGGACTGATATGGTAGCAGCTATGGGGGCATTAAACTGTGGAGGGACAGCTATGGGGGCATAATACTGTGGAGGCATCCATGGGGCCATTATACTGTGTGGGGGGCATTATACTGTATGGTGGCAGCTACGGGGAGCATTATACTTTGTGGGGGCAGCTAAGGGAGACATTATATTGTGGGGCAGTATACTGTGGGGGGAAGCTATGAGGGGCATTATACTGTATGGGGCAGCTATGAGGGGCATTATACTGCATGGGGGCTGCTATGGGGAGCATTATACTGTGTGGGAGGCAGCTATGGGGGCATTATACTGTTTGGGGGACAGCTATGGAAGGGCATTATACGGTGTGGGGGGCAGCTATGGGGGCATTATACTGTGTGGGGCAGCTATGGGAGCATTATACTGTATGAGGGCAGCTATGAGGGTAATAAACTGTGTGGGGCAGCTGTGGGGGGCATTATACTGTGTGGGGGACAGCTATGGGGGGTCATTATATGTGTGGGGGCAGCTATGGGGGCATTATACTGTGTGGGGCAGTTATGGGAGCATTATTCTGTATGAGAGCAGCTATGAGGATATCATACCGTGTGGGGCAGCTATGGGGCGCATTATACTGTAAGGGGGGAATTAAACTATGTTCGGCAGTTATGAGGGGTATTATACTGTATTGGGTCCGCTATGGGGCATTATAATGTGTTGGGCAGCTATTGGGGGCATTTTGCTGTGTGGGGGACAGCTATGGGTGGCATAATACTGTATGGAGGCTGCTATGGGGCATTTTACTGTGTGGGGCACCTATGGGGGGCATTATACTTTTTGAAGGCAGCTAGGCGGACATTATACAGTATGGGGGACATTATATGGTATGGGGGCAACTATGGGGGGCATTATACTGTGTGGGGGCAGCTATGAGGGGCATTATACTGTATAGGGGCATTTATGGGGAGATTATACTCCATGGGGGACTGATATGGTGGCAGCTATGGGGGCATTACACTATGGAGGTACAGCTATGGGGGCATTATACTGTATGGGGGGATGACATGGTGGCATTATACTCTGGGGGCATTATACTGTGTGGGGGCATTATACTGTATGGTGGCAGCTACGGCGGGCATTATACTGTATGGGGGCAGTTAAGGAGGAAATTATATTGTGGGGGTAGTATACTGTGTTAGGGATAGCGATGAAGGGCATTATACTGTATGGGGCAGCTATGAGGGGCATTATACTATATTGAGGCTGCTATGGGGGTATTAAACTGTGTGGGGCAGCTACGGGGGGCATTATACTGTGTGGGGGCAGCTAAGGGGGACATTATATTGTGGGGGTAGTATGCTGTGTGGGGGACAGCTATGAGAGACATTATACTGTATGGGGCAGATATGAGGGGCATTATACTGTATTGGGGCTGTTATGGGGGCATTACACTGTATGAAGGAAGCTATGGGGGGCATTATACTGCATGAGGGCAACTATAGGGAGCATTATACTGTGTGGTGGGCAGCTATAGGTGTCATTATACTATGTGGGGAAAAGCTATGGGGGGCATTATATGGTGTGGGGGGCAAATATGGGGGCAATATACTGTGTGGGGGCAGCTATGGGAGCATTATACTGTATGAGGGCAGCTATGAGGGTATTATACTGTGTGGGCAGCTATGGGGGCATTATACTGTATAAAGGCAACTATGGGGGCATTATACTGCATGGGGGCAATGATAGGGAACATTATACTCTGTGGAGGGCAGCTATGAGTGGCATTATACTGTGTGGGGGACCGCTATGGGGGTATTATACAGTGTGGGGGCAGCTATGGGGGCATTATACTGTATGAAGCAGCTATGGGGGGCATTATACTGTATGGGGGCATTATATTGTATGGGGGCAACTATGGGGAGAATTATACTGTGTGGGGGCAGCTATGGGGGCATTATACTGTAAGGGGGGAATTATACTGTGTTGGGCAGTTATGAGGGGTATTATACTGTATTGCGTCTGATATGGGGGCATTATACTGTGTTGGGCAGCTATGGGGGCATTATACTGTATGGGTTCTGCTATGGGGCATTTTACTGTGTGGGTCACCTATGGGGAGCATTATACTGTATGGTGGCAGCTATGGGGGCATTATTCTGTATGAAGAGAAACTATGGGGGGCATTATACTGTGTGGGGGGCAGCTATGAGGGGCATTATACTGTATAAGGACAGCTTTGGGAGCATTATACTTTGAGGGGGCGACTATGGGGGGCATTATACTGTGTGGGGACAGCTACGGGGAGAATTATACTGTATGGGGCAGCTATGAGGAGCATTATACTGTGAGGGGGCGGCTATGGGGGGCATTATACTGTGTGGGAATCAATTGGGGCTGTTGGGCAAGGCGGCTTGGCATAGGCACGGGCATTATACTGTCTGGAGGCATTATACTTTATGGGGCAGCTATGAGGGGCATTATATTGTATGGGGGTATTTATGGGGGCATTGTACTGCAAGGGGGCTGACAGGTTGGCAGCTATGGGGGCATTGCACTCTGGGGGAACAGCTATGTGGGCATTATACTGTATGGGGGGTTGATATGGTGGCATTATACTGTGGGGGAACCCATGGCACAGTATACTGTGTGGGGTCATTATACTGTATTGTGGCAGCTATGGTGGGGCATTACACTGTGTGGGGGCAGCTTATTAGCGTTATTATTTTTCTATTATGCACATATGGGGGCATTATACAGTATGGGGGGCTGTAATAGTGGCAGCTATGGGGGCATTACACTGTGGGGGGACAGCTATGGGGGCATTATACTGTATGGGGGCTGATATGGTGGCATTATACTGTATGGTGGCAGCTATGGGGGGCATAATACTATGTGGGGACAGATAAGGGGGGCATTAAACTGTGGGGGCAGTATACTGTGTGGGGGCAGCTATGAGGGGCATTATACTGTATGGGGGCTGCTATGGGGGCATTACACTGTATGGGGCATTTATGGGGGGCATTATACTCCTTGGGGGACTGATATGGTGACAGCTATGGGGGCATTACACTGTGGAGGGACAGCTATGGGTGCATAATACTGTATGGGGGGCTGACATGGTGGCATTATACTGTGGGGGCATCCATGGGGCCATTATACTGTGTGGGGGGCATTATTCTGTATGGTGGCAGCTATGGGGAGCATTATACTTTGTGGGGGCAGCTAAGGGAGACATTATATTGTGGGGCAGTATACTGTGGGGAGCAGCTATAAGGGGCATTATACTGTATGGGGCAGCTATGAGGGGCATTATACTGTATGGGGGCTGCTATGGGGAGCATTATACTGTGTGGGAGGCAGCTATGGGGGCATTATACTGTTTGGGGGACAGCTATGGAAGGGCATTATACGGTGTTGGGGGCAGCTATCGGGGCATTATACAGTGTGGGGCTGCTATGGGAGCATTATACTGTATGAGGGAAGCTATGAGGGTATTATACTGTGTGGGGCAGCTGTGGGGGGGCATTATACTGTGTGGGGGACAGCTATGGTGGTCATTATATGTGTGGGGGGCAGCTATGGGGGCATTATACTGTGTGGGGCAGTTATGGGAGCATTATACTGTATGAGAGCAGCTATGAGGGTATCATACTGTGTGGGGCAGCTATGGGGGATTATACTGTAAGGGGGGAACTAAACTATGTTGGGCAGTTATGAAGGGTATTATACTGTATTGGGTCTGCTTTGGGGCATTATAATGTGTTGGGCAGCTATGGGTGGAATTATGCTGTGTGTGGGACAACTATGGGGGGCATTATACTGTATGGAGGCTGCTATGGGGCATTTTACAGTGTGGGGCACCTATGGGGGGCATTATACTTTTTGAAGGTAGCTAGGCGGGCATTCTACAGTATGGGGGACATTATACGGTATAGGGGCAACTATGGGGGGCATTATACTGTGTGGGGGCAGCTATGAGGGGCATTATATTGTATGGGGCAGATATGAGGGGCATTTATGGGGGGATTATACTCCATGGGGGACTGATATGGTGGCAGCTATGGCGGCATTACACTATGGAGGGACAGCTATGGGGCATTATACTTTATGGAGGGCTGACATGGTGGTATTATACTGTGGGGGCATTAAACTGTGTGGGGGCATTATACTGTATGGTGGCAGCTACGAGGGGAATTATACTGTGTGGGGGCAGCTAAGGGGGATATTATATTGTGGGGGCAGTATACTGTGTGGGGGACAGCTATGAGGGGCATTATACTGTATGGGGCAGCTATGAGGGGCATTATACTGTATTGGGGCTGTTATGAGGGCATTACACTGTATGAAGGAAGCTATGGGGGGCATTATACTGCATGGGGGCAACTATAGGGAGCATTATACTGTGTGGTGGGCAGCTATAGGGGCATTATACTATGTGGGGAAAAGCTATGGGGGGCATTATATGGCGTGGGGGCAGCTATGGGGGCATTATACTGTGTGGGGGCAGCTATGGGAGCATTATACTGTATGAGGGCAGCTATGAGGGTATTATACTGTGTGGGCAGCTATGGGGGCATTATACTGTATAAAGGCAACTATGGGGGCATTATACTGCATGGGGGCAATGATGGGGAGCATTATACTCTGTGGAGGGCAGCTATGAGTGGCATTATACTGTGTGGGGGACAGCTATGGGGGTATTATACAGTGTGGGGGCAGCTATGGGGGCATTATACTGTGTGGGGGCATCTTTGGGGGCATTATACTGTATGAAGCAGCTATGGGGGGCATTATACTGTATGGGGGCATTATATTGTATGGGGGCAACTATGGGGAGCATTATACTGTGTGGGGGCAGCTATGGGGGCATTATACTGTAAGGGGGGAATTATACTGTGTTGGGCAGTTATGAGGGGTATTATACTGTATTGGGTCTGCTATGGGGGCATTATACTGTGTTGGGCAGCCATGGGGGCATTATACTGTATGGGTTCTGCTATGGGGTAATTTTACTGTGTGGGCCACCTATGGGGGGGCATTATACTGTATGGTGGCAGCTATGGGGGCATTATTCTGACTGAAGAGAAACTATGGGGGCATTATACTGTGTGGGGGGCAGCTAAGGGGGGCATTATACTGTGTGGGGGCAGCTATGAGGGGCATTATACTGTATAAGGGCAGCTTGGGGAGCATTATACTTTGAGGGGGCGACTATGGGGGGCATTATACTGTGTGGGGACAACTACGGGGAGCATTATACTGTATGGGGCAGCTATGAGGAGCATTATACTGTGAGGGGGCGGCTATGGGGGGAATTATACTGTGTGGGAATCAATTGGGGCTGTTGGGCAAGGCGGCTGGGCATAGGCACGGGCATTATACTGTCTGGAGGCATTATACTTTTTGGGGCAGTTATGAGGGGCATTATACTGTATGGGGGCATTTATGGGGGGCATTGTACTGCAAGGGGGCTGATATGGTGGCAGCTATGGGGGCATTACACTCTGGGGGAACAGCTATGGGGGCATTATACTGTATGGGGGGTTGATATGGTGGCATTATACTGTGGGGGAACCCATGGGGCAGTATACTGTGTGGGGTCATTATACTGTATTGTGGCAGCTATGGTGGGGCATTACACTGTGTGGGGGCAGCTTATTAGCGTTATTATTTTTCTATTATGCACATATGGGGGCATTATACAGTATGGGGGGCTGTAATAGTGGCAGCTATGGGGGTATTACACTGTGGGGGGACAGCTATGCGGGCATTATACTGTATGGGGGCTGATATGGTGGCATTATACTGTATGGTGGCAGCTATGAGGGGCATTATACTGTATGGGTGCATTTATGGGGGCATTATACTGCATGGGGGACTGATATGGTGGTAGCTATGGGGGCATTATACTGTATAGAGGGCTGATATGGTGGCATTATACTGTGGAGGCATCCATGGGGGCATTATACTGTGTGGGGGCATTAAACTGTATGGTGGCAGCTACGGGGGAATTATACAGTGTGGGGGCAGCTAAGGGGGACATTATATTGTGGGGGCAGTGTACTTTGTGGGGTACAGCTATGAGGGGCATTATACTGTATGGGGCAGCTATGAGAGGCATTATACTGTATGGAAACTGCTATGGGGGCTTTATACTGTGTGGGGCAGCTATGGGGGGCATTATACTGTATGAAGGCAGCTATGGGGTTATTATACTGCATGGGGCAACTATGAAAAGCATTATACTGTGTGTGGGGCAGCTATGGGGCATTAAACTGTGTGGGGGACAGCTATGGCGGCATTATACAGGGTGGGGGGCAGCAATGGGGGATTTATACTGTGTGGTAGCAGCTATGAGGGTATTACACTGTGTGGACAGCTATGGGGGGCATTATACTGTATGGGGGCATTAAACTGTATGGGACAACTATGGGGAGCTCTATACTGTATGGGGGCAGTTATGGGGGGCATTATACTGTATGGGGGCATTATACTGTATGGGGGCAACTATGGGGAGAATTATACTGTGTGGGGGAAGCTATGGGGGCATTATACTGAAAGGGGGGAATTATACTGTGATGGGCAGCTATGAGGGGTATTATACTGTATTGGGTCTGCTATGGGGCATTATACTGTGTTGGGCAGCTGAGGGGGGCATTATACTGTATTTGGCAGCTATGGGGGCATTATACTTTATGGGGTCTGCTATGGGGCATTTTACTGTATGGTGGCAGCTAAGGGGGGCATTAAACTGAGGGGGCAGTATACTGTGTGGGGGCAGCTATGAGGGGCATTATATAGTATGGGGCAGCTATGAGGGGCATTATACTGTATGGGGGCTGCTATGGGGGCATTACACTGTATGGGGCATTTATGGGGGCATTATACTCCATGGGGGACTGATATGGTGGCAGCTATGGGGACATTACACTGTGGAGGGACAGCTATGGGTGCATAATACTGTATGGGGGGCTGACATGGTGGCATTATACTGTGGGGGCATCCATGAGGCCATTATACTGTGTGGGGGGCATTATACTGTATGGTGGCAGCTACGGGGAGCATTATACTTTGTGGGGGCAGCTAAGGGAGACATTATATTGTGGGGCAGTATACTGTGGGGGGCAGCTATGAGGGGCATTATACTGTATGGGGCAGCTATGAGGGGCATTATACTGTATGGGGGCTGCTATGGGGAGCATTATACTGTGTGGGAGGCGGCTATGGGGGCATTATACTGTTTTGGGGACAGCTATGTAAGGGCATTATACGGTGTTGGGGGCAGCTATGGGGGCATTATACTGTGTGGGGCAGCTATGGGAGCATTATACTGTATGAGGGAAGCTATGAGGGTATTATACTGTGTGGGGCAGCTGTGGGGGGGCATTATACTGTGTGGGGGACAGCTATGGGGGTCATTATATGTGTGGGGGGGCAGCTATGGGGGCATTATACTGTGTGGGGGTCAGTTATGGGAGCATTATACTGTATGAGAGCAGCTATGAGGGTATCATACTGTGTGGGGCAGTTATGGGGGATTATACTGTAAGGGTGGAACTAAACTATGTTGGGCAGTTATGAAGGGTATTATACTGTATTGGGTCTGCTTTGTGGCATTATAATGTGTTGGGCAGCTATGGGGGGAATTATGCTGTGTGTGGGACAGCTATGGGGGGGCATTATACTGTATGGAGGCTGCTATGGGGCATTTTACAGTGTGGGGCACCTATGGGGGGCATTATACTTTTTGAAGGTAGCTAGGCGGGCATTCTACAGTATGGGGGACATTATACGGTATGGGGGCAACTATGGGGGGCATTATACTGTGTGGGGGCAGCTATGAGGGGCATTATATTGTATCGGGCAGATATGAGGGGCATTATACTGTATAGGGGCATTTATGGGGGGATTATACTCCATGGGGTTCTGAAATGGTGGCAGACATGGGGGCATTACACTATGGAGGAACAGCTATGGGGGCCTTATACTTTATGGAGGGCTGACATGGTGGCATTATACTGTGGGGGCATTATACTGTGTGGGGGTGTTATACTGTATGGTGGCAGCTACAGGGGGCATTATACTGTATTGGGGCTGCTATGGGGGCATTATACTGTGTGGGGCAGCTATAGGGGCATTACACTGTATGAAGGAAGCTATGGGGACATTATACTGCATGGGGCAACTATGGGGAGCATTATACTGTGTGGGGGCAGCTATGGGCGCATTATACTATGTGGGGAAAAGCTATGGGGGGCAATATATGTTGTGGGGGGAAACTATGGGGGCATTATACTGTGTGGGGGGTAGCTATGGGGGGCATTACACTGTATAAAGGCAGCTATGGGGGCATTATACTGTGTGGGCAGCTATGGGGGGCATTATACTATATAAAGGCAGCTATGGGGGCATTATACTGCATGGGGGCAACGATGGGGAGCATTATACTGTGTGGAGGGCAGCTATGAGGGACATTATATTGTATGAGGCAGATATGAGGGGCATTATACTGTATAGGGGCATTTATGGGGGGATTATACTCCATGGGGGACTGATATGGTGGCTGCTATGGGGGCATTACTCTATGGAGGGACAGCTATGGGGGCATTATACTGTATGGAGGGCTGACATGGTGGCATTATACTGTGGGGGCATTATACTGTGTGGGGGCATTATACTGTATGGTGGCAGCTACGGGGGGCATTATACTGTGTGGGGGCAGCTAAGGGGGACATTATATTGTGGGGGCAGTATACTGTGTGGGGGACAGCTATGAGGGGCATTATACTGTATGGGGCAGCTATGAGGGGCATTATACTGTATTGGGGCTGCTATGGGGGCATTATACTGTGTGGGGCAGCTATGGGGGCATTATACTGTTTGAAGGAAGCTATGGGGACATTATACTGCATGGGGGCAACTATGGGGAGCATTATACTGTGTGGAGGCAGCTATTGGGGCATTATGCTATGTGGGGAAAAGCTATGGGGGGCATTATATAGTGTGGGGGCAGCTATGGGCGCATTATACTGTGTGGGGGGTAGCTATGGGGGGCATTATACTGTATAAAGGCAGCTATGGGGGCATTATACTGTGTGGGCAGCTATGGGGGGCATTATACTGTATAAAGGCAGCTATGGGGGCATTATACTGTATGGGGGCAACGATGGGGAGCATTATACTGTGTGGAGGGCAGCTATGGGTGGCATTATACTGTGTGGGGGACAGCTATGGGGGCATTATACAGTGTGGGGGCAGCTATGGGGGCATTATACTGAGTGGGGGCAGCTTTGGGGGCAGTATACTGTATTAAGCAGCTATGGGGGGCATTATACTGTATGGGGGCATTATATTGTATGGGAGCAACTATGGGGAGCATTATACTGTGTGGGGGCAGCTATGGGGGCATTATACTGTATGGGTTCTGCTATGGGGCATTTTACTGTGTGGGCCACCCATGGGGGGCATTATACTGTATGAAGGCAGCTATGGGGGCATTATTCTGTATTAAGATAAACTATGGGGGGCATTATAGTGTGTGGGGGGCAGCTAAGGGGGGCATTATACTGTGTAGGGGCAGCTATGAGGGGCATTATACTGTATGCGAGCAGCTTTGGGAGCATTTTACTTTGAGGGGGCGACTATGGGGGCATTATACTGTGTGGTGACAGCTACGGGGAGCATTATACTGTATGGGGCAGCTATGAGGAGCATTATACTGTGAGGGAGCGGCTATGGGGGACATTATACAGTGTGGGAATCAATTGGGGCTGTTGGGCAAGGCAGCTGGGCATAGGCACTGTCTGGGGGCATTATACTTTATGGTGCAGCTATGAGGGGCATTACACTGTATGGGGGCATTTATGGGGCCATTATACTGTGTGGGGGGCATTATACTGCATGGTGGCAGCTACGGGGAGCATTATACTTTGTGGGGGCAGCTAAGGGAGACATTATATTGTGGGGCAGTATACTGTGGGGGGCAGCTATGAGGGGCATTATACTGTATGGGGCAGCTTTGAGGGGCATTATACGGTGTGGGGGGCAGCTATGGGGGCATTATACTGTGTGGGGCAGCTATGGGAGCATTATACTGTATGAGGGCAGCTATGAGGGTATTATACTGTGTGGGGCAGCTGTGGGGGGCATTATACTGTGTGGGGGACAGCTATGGGGGTCATTATGTTTGGGGGGGCAGCTATGGGGGCATTATACTGTGTGGGGCAGCTATGGGAGCATTATTCTGTATGAGAGCAGCTATGAGGATATCATACTGTGTGGGGCAGCTATGGGGGGCATTATATTGTAAGGGGGGAATTAAACTATGTTGGGCAGTTATGAGGGGTATTATACTGTATTGGGTCTGCTAAGGGGCATTATAATGTGTTGGGCAGCTATGGGGGCATTATGCTGTGTGGGGGACAGCTATGGGGGGCATTATACTGTATGGAAGCTGCTATGGGGCATTTTACTGTGTGGGGCACCTATGGGGGGCATTATACTTTTTGAAGGCAGCTAGGCGGGCATTATACAGTATGGGGGACATTATATGGTATGGGGGCAACTATGGGGGGCATTATACTGTGTGGGGGGCAGCTATGAGGGGCATTATATTGTATGGGGCAGCTATGAGGGGCATTATACTGTATGGGGCTGCTATGGGGGGCATTATACTGTATAGGGGCATTTATGGGGAGATTATACTCCATGGGGGACTGATATGGTGGCAGCTATTGGGGCATTACACTATGGAGGTACAGCTATGGGGGCATTATACTGTATGGGGGATGACATGGTGGCATTATATTGTGGGGGCATTATACTGTGTAGGGGCATTATACTGCATGGTGGCAGCTATGGGGGGCATTATACTGTGTGGGGCAGCTAAGGAGGAAATTATATTGTGGGGGCAGTATACTGTTTGGGGACAGCTATGAGGGGCATTATACTGTATGGGGCCGCTATGAGGGGTATTATACTGTATTGAGGCTGCTATGGGGGTATTATACTGTGTGGGGCAGCTACGGGGGGCATTATACTATGTGGGGGCAGCTAAGGGGGACATTATATTGTGGGGGTAGTATGCTGTGTGGGGGACAGCTATGAGGGGCATTATACTGTATGGGGCAGCTATGAGGGGCATTATACTGTATTGAGGCTGTTATGGGGGCATTATACTGTATGAAGGAAGCTATGGGGGGCATTATACTGCATGGGGGCAATGATGGGGATGATTATACTCTGTGGAGGGCAGCTATGGGTGGCATTATACTGTGTGGGGGACAGCTATGGGGGTATTATGTATAATGCGTGGGGGCAGCTATGGGGGCATTATACTGTGTGGGGGCAGCTTTGGGGGCATTATACTGTATGAAGCAGCTATGGGGGGCATTATATTGTATGGGGGCAACTATGGGGAGCATTATACTGTGTGGGGGCAGCTATGGGGGCATTATACTGTAAGGGGGGAATTATATTGTGTTTGGCAGTTGTGAGGGGTATTATACTGTATTGGGTCTGCTCTGGGGGCATTATACTGTATGGGTTCTGCTATGGGGCATTTTACTGTGTGGGCCACCTATGGGGGGCATTATACTGTATGAAGGCAGCTATGTATTATTCTGTATGAAGAGAAACTATGGGGGGCATTATACTGTGGGGGGCAGCTCAGGGGGGGCATTATACTGTATGAGAGCAGCTTTGGGAGCATTTTACTTTGAGGAGGCGACTATGGGGGCATTATACTGTGTGGGGACAGCTACTGGGAGCATTATACTGTATGGGGCAGCTATGAGGGGCATTATACTGTGAGGGGGCGGCTATGGGGGGCATTATACTGTGTGGGAATCAATTGGGGCTGTTGGGGAAGGCGGCTGGGCATAGGCACTGTCTGGGGGCATTATACTTTATGGTTCAGCTATGAGGTACATTATACTGTATGGGGGCATTTATGGGGCCATTATACTGTGTGGTGGGCATTATACTGTGTGGGAGGCAGCTATGGGGGCATTATACTGTATGGGGCAGCTATGAGGGGCATTATACTGTATGGGGGCTGCTATGGGAAGCATAATACTGTGTGGGAGGCAGCTATGGGGGCATTATATGGTGTGGGGCAGCTATGGGAGCATTATACTGTATGAGGGCAGCTATGAGGGTATTATACTGTGTGGGACAGCTATGGGGGCATTATACTGTATGGGGGGGCTGACATGGTGGCATTATACTGTGGGGGCATTATACTGTGTGGGGGCGTTATACTGTATGGTGGCAGCTATTGGGGCATTATACTGTGTGGGGGCAGCTAAGGAGGACATTATATTGTGGGGGCAGTATACTGTGTGGGGGATAGCGATGAAGGGCATTATACTGTATGGGGCAGCTATGAGGGGCATTATACTGTATTGAGGCTGCTATGGGGGTATTATACTGTGTGGGGCAGCTACGGGGGCATTATACTGTGTGGGGGCAGCTAAGGGGGACATTTTATTGTGGGGGTAGTATGCTGTGTGGGGGACAGCTATGAGGGGCATTATACTGTATGGGGCAGCTATGAGGGGCATTATACTGTATTGGGGCTGCTATGGGGGCATTATACTGTGTGGGGCAGCTATGGGGGAATTATACTGTATGAAGGAAGCTATGGGGGCATTATACTGCATGGGGGCAACTATGGGGAGCATTATACTGTGTGGGGGCAGCTATGGGGGGCATTATACTGTATAAAGGCAGCTATGGGGGCATTATACTGTGTGGGCAGCTATGGGGGACATTATACTGTATAAAGGCAGCTATGGGGGGCATTATACTGCACGGGGGCAACGATGGGGAGCATTATACTGTGTGGAGGGCAGCTATGGGTGGCATTATACTGTGTGGGGGACAGCTATGGGGGCATTATACAGTGTGGGGGCAGCTATTGGGGCATTATACTGAGTGGGGACAGCTTTGGGGGCATTATACTGTATTAAGCAGCTATGGGGGGCATTATACTGTATGGGGGCATTATATTGTATGGGAGCAACTATGGGGAGTATTATACTGTGTGGGGGCAGCTATGGGGGCATTATACTGCAAGGGGGGAATTATACTGTGTTGGGCAGTTATGAGGGGTATTATACTGTATTGGGTCGGCTATGGGGGCATTATACTGTGTTGGGCAGCTATTGGGGCATTATACTGTATGGGTTCTGCTATGGGGCATTTTACTGTGTGGGCCACCTATGGGGGCATTATACTGTATGAAGGCAGCTATGGGGGCATTATTCTGTATGAAGATAAACTATGGGGGCATTATTCTGTGTGGGGGCAGCTAAGGGGGGCATTATACTGTGTGGGGGCAGCTATGAGGGGCATTATGCTGTATGAGAGCAGCTTTGGGAGCATTATACTTTGAGGGGCGACTATGGGGGCATTATACTGTGTGGTGACAGCTACGGGGAGCATTATACTGTATGGCGGCATAGTACTGTATGGGGGCAACTATTGGGAGCATTATACTATGTGGGGGCAGCTATGGGGGCATTATACTGTGTGGGAGGCAGCTATGGGGGGCATTATACTGTGTTGGGCAGCTATGGGGGCATTATACTGTGTGGGGGCAGCTATGGGGGCATTATACTGTATGAGGGCAGCCATTGCGGTATTATACTGTGTGGGGTCTGCTATAGCGGCATTATACTGTATGGTGGCAGCTATGGGGGGCATTATACTGTGTCGGGGCAGCTAAGGGGGCATTATTTTGTGGGGGCAGTATAATCTGTGGGGGGCAGTTATGAGGGGCATTATACTGTATGGGGCAGCTATGAGGGGATTTATACTGTATGATGGCAGCTATGGGGGGGCATTATACTGTATGGGGGCATTGTACTTTATGGGGCAACTATGAGGAGCATTATGCTGTATGGGGGCAGCTATGGGGGGCATTATACGGTGTGGGAGGCACCTATGGGGGCATTATACTGTGTTGGGCAGCTATGGGAGTGGGAGGCAGCTATGGAGGGCATTATACTCTGTTGGGCAGCTATGGTGTCATAATACTGTGTGGGGCAGCTATGGGGGGCATAATACTGTATGGGGGCATTATACTGTATGGGGCAACTATGGGGAGCACTATACAGTGTGGGGACAGTTATGGGGACATTATACTGTATGGGGGCTGCTATGGGGGCATTATACTGTATGGGGGCTGCTATGGAGGCATTATACTGTGTTGGTCAGCTATGTGGGGCATTATACTTTATGGGGTCTGCTATGGGGGCATTATACTGTGTTGGGCAGCTATGAGGGGCATTATACTCTATGGCATCTGCTATGGGGCATTATACTGTGTGGGGCAGCTATGGGGGGCATTATATTGTGGGGGCAGTATACTCTGTGAGGGGGCAGCTATGAGGGGCATTATACTGTATGTGGCAGCTATGGGGGCATTATACTGTTTGGGTTCTGTTATGGGGCATTAAACTGTATGGGGAAATCTATGGGGGCATTGTACTGTGTTGGGCAGCTATGAGAGGCATTATACTGTATGGGGTCGGCTATTGGGGCATTATGCTGTATGAAGGCAGCTATGTGGGGCATTATACTGTATGGGGGAATTATACTGTATGGGGGCAGCTATGGAGAGCATTATACTGTGTGGTGGCAGCTATGGGGGGCATTATACTGTGTGGGAGGCAGCTATGGGGTGCATTATACTGTGTTGTGCAGCTATGGGGGCATTATACTGTGTGGGAGGCAGCTATGGGCGGCATTATACTGTGTTGGGCAGCTATGGGGGCATTATACTGTGTGGGGGCAACTATGGAGAGCATTATACTGTGTGGTGGCAGCTATGGGGGGCATTATACTGTGTGGGAGGCAGCTATGGGGTGCATTATACTGTGTTGGGCAGCTATGGGGGCATTATACTGTGTGGGAGGCAGCTATGGGCGGCATTATACTGTGTTGGGCAGCTATGGGGGCATTATACTGTGTGGGGGCACCTATGGGGGCATTATACTGTGTTGGGCAGCTATGGGAGTGGGAGGCAGCTATGGAGGGCATTATACTCTGTTGGGCAGCTATGGTGTCATAATACTGTGTGGGGCAGCTATGGGGGGCATTATACTGTATGGGGGCATTATACTGTATGGGGCAACTATGGGGAGCACTATACAGTGTGGGGACAGTTATGGGGACATTATACTGTATGGGGGCTGCTATGGGGGCATTATACTGTATGGGGGCTGCTATGGAGGCATTATACTGTGTTGGTCAGCTATGTGGGGCATTATACTTTATGGGGTCTGCTATGGGGGCATTATACTGTGTTGGGCAGCTATGAGGGGCATTATACTCTATGGCATCTGCTATGGGGCATTATACTGTGTGGGGCAGCTATGGGGGGCATTATATTGTGGGGGCAGTATACTCTGTGAGGGGGCAGCTATGAGGGGCATTATACTGTATGTGGCAGCTATGGGGGCATTATACTGTTTGGGTTCTGTTATGGGGCATTAAACTGTATGGGGAAATCTATGGGGGCATTGTACTGTGTTGGGCAGCTATGAGAGTCATTATACTGTATGAGGGCAGCTATGGGGGTATTATACTGTATGGGGGCATAGTACTGTATGGGGGCAACTATGGGGAGCAATATACTGTGTGGGGGCAGCTATGGGGGGCATTATACTTTGTGGGAGGCAGCTATGGGGTGCATTATACTGTGTTGGGCAGCTATGGGGGCATTATACTGTGTGGGAGGCAGCTATGGGCGGCATTATACTGTGTTGGGCAGCTATGGGGGCATTATACTGTGTGGGGGCAACTATGGGAGCATTATACTGTATGAGGGCAGCTATGGGGGTATTATACTGTGTGGGGTCTGCTATAGCGGCATTATACTGTATGGTGGCAGCTATGGGGGGCATTATACTGTGTGGGGCAGCTAAGGGGGCATTATATTGTGGGGGTAGTATACTCTGTGGAGGGCAGCTATGAGGGATATTATACTGTATGGGGCAGCTATGAGGGACATTATACTGTATGGGGGCTGTTATGGGGGCATAATACTGTATGATGGCAGCTATGGGGGCATTATACAGTGTGGGGGCAGCTATGGGGGCATTATACTGTGGGAGGTACCTATGGGGGGCATTATACTGTGTTGCACAGCTATGGGGGCATTATACTGTGTGGGAGGCAGCTATGGGGCACATTATACTCTGTTTGGCAGCTATGGGGGCATTATACTGTGTGGGGACAGCTATGGGAGCATTATACTGTATGAGGGCATCTATGGGGGTATTATACTGTGTGGGGGCTTTAAACTGTATGGGACAACTATGGGGAGCACTGTACTGTGTGGGGGCAGTTATGGGAGCATTATACTGTATGGGGGCATTATACTGTATTGGGAAGCGATGAGGGGCATTATACTGTATTTGGTCTGCTATAGGGGCATTATACTGTGTGAGGTAGCTATGGGGAATTATACTGTATGGGGGCAGCTATGGCGGACATTATACTATGTTGGGCAGCTATGAGGGGCATTATACTGTATGGGGTCTGCTATCGCCATTATACTGTGTGGGGCAGCTATGTGGGCATTATACTGTATGAAGGAAGCTATGGGGGGCATTATACTATATGGGGGCATTATACTGTATGAGGGCAACTATGGGGAGCATTACTGTGTGGGGGCAGCTATGGGGGACATTATACTGTGTTGTAGGTAGCTATGAGGGGCATTATACCATGAGGGGCAGCTATGGGAGCATTATACTGTATGAGGGCATCAATGGGAGCATTATACTGTATGAGGGCAGCTATGGTGGTATAATACTGTATGGGGCAGCTACAGGGAGCATTATACTGTATGGGGCAGCTATGGGGAGCATTATAATTTGTGGACGGGTATGGGGGCCATTATACTGTGTGGGCATCAATGGGGGCTGTTGGGCAAGACGGCTGGGCATAGGCGTGGGCAGGGGTCTTGGGGGAGGGTTAGGGGGGCCCAAGCTGAATTCTTGCACCAGGGCCCATGAGGTTTTAGCTGCGCCCCTGCGTATTAATGGGTTAAATAACTCATCCTGAGTTACCTGAAATGACTCCTCAATACGCACAACTTCCTCTCCACAGTATAAGTTTGACCATAAAGTCTCAAACCGCGAAAAATAATAATTAAATTGTTCCACTAACCCTACATTTCCTGACATAGAAGAACTCACCTTTGCTTTCCATACTGTCACTTGCTTCAAACCCTTCCACATAGCCACAAGATTGCTAGTCAGCATATTCTGCAGCCGTTCCGCATATTCTTGCTTTGCCCTCACAATAGATTTTCCTAGATCATATTTGGCCTTTCGAAGCAGATCAATATCTACTGTAGCAAAGGCGACTGACCTAGCCTTCAAATTATACCAAAGCTCTTGGTTTCGCTTCATGCACACGAACATGCCCGTAATTACGACCCGTAACTACGGGCACGGCAGGCTGCGGACGGTCGCGGGCAGCCGGCCGATTTTACGGGCCGTGCTCCCATTATAAAGTATAGGAGCACGGTCCGTAAAATAAAAAAATAGGACATGTAAACATACGGGAAGGTATCCGTCGGCCATAGAAATTAATGGGCCGAGTAATTATGGGCGATTTTACAGTCGTGTGCATGGGGCCTTTATCCAAGGTTTCTGATTTGGATACACCTTCACCTTCTTAACAGGAATACATAGTGTACATCCAAACAGAACCATAAGTAACTTAAAACACTGTCAACAAAATCATTTTTATTTCTAGTGAAATCCTCAAACATAGTCCATTTGGCTTTGGACATACAGTATCTTCTGCAGCCTTAGTCCATAAATGCACGGCCTTTACAGTATGTCGTGCCTGTAAGCACCGCAGAATGATCAGATATTACAAAATCTGCCCTTGTAAGGGAGGATTTACACGAACGTGTAATATGTCCGTGCAACGCGCGTGTTTTTCACGCACGTCGCACGGACCTATGCTAGTCTATGGGGCAGTTCAGACTGTTAGTGATTTTTGTGCAGCGTGAGTCCGCTGCGTAAAACTCACGACAGGTCCTATATTTCTGCGTTTTTCGCGAATCACGCACCCATTGAAGTCAATGGGTGCGTGAAAATCGCGCACACCACACGGAAGCACTTCCGTGGGACGCGCGTGATTCGCGCAACAGCAGTCAAAAGTATGTTTGCAAACAGAAAACCACCTCGTGCTTTTCTGTTTACAAACATCCAAACAGAGTGTCATAATGATGGCGTCTGCGCGAAAATCACGCAGCCGCACAACCTATGTGATGACACACGGAGCTGTTAAGTGCCTTTTGCGCACGCAAAACGCAGCGTTTTGTGCGTGCGCAAAACGCACAAGCTCGTGTAAATACGCCCTAACACTGCGAAAGGCACTCTTAATAGGGGTATAACAGTGGTGTAAAGTCTTTGCTTTCTTGTCGGTACTATATGCTCATAGTACTTTGGCAGAACAGATCTTAAATTACAGTGATTAAAATAGCCAAGAATAACAAGCAGCACCTCTAGGAATACATGTTCTAGATGAGTGATTTGGTCAGCACAGTCCCCTGCTTCCTGTGGATGAAAATAGACAGCGGTAATAGTAACCACAGTAAATTCACGCGGTAGATAATAAGGACGTCATTTGATGGTTAAGGCCTTATTTACACGAGCGTATTTAACATCCGTGACACGCGAGTGAAAATCACGCGCATCGCACGGACATATGTTAGGGGGGATTCGTACGAACGTGATTTGCGTCCGTGCAGCCCGCATGGTTTTCACGCGGGTTGCACGGACCTATGCAAGTCTATGGGGCAGTGCAGACTGTCCGTGAGTTTTGCGTAGCGTTAGTCCGCTGCATAAAACTCGCGACATGTTCTTTATTTCTGCGTTTTTCATGCATCACGCACCCATTGAAGTCAATGGGTGCGTGAAAATCACGCATGCCCCACGGAAGCACTTCCGTGGGACAAGCGTTATTCACGCAATAACAGTAAAAGAATGAATGTAAACAGAAAAGCACCACGTGCTTTTCTGTTTACAAACATCCAAACGGAGTGTCATAAAGATGGCGGCTGCGCGAAAAGCACGCAGCCGCGCATCCATATGAACAGGGCACACGGAGCTGTCAACTGCCTTTTGCGCAGGCAAAATGCAGCGGTTTTTGCGTGCGCAAAAACGGCACGTTCGTCTGAATCAGCCCTTAGTCAATGGGGCCGTTCAGACAGTCCGTGATTTTCACGCAGCGCATGTCCGCTGCGTAAAACTCATAACATGTCCTATACTTGGCCGTTTTTCGCGCATCACGCATTTATTGAAGTCAATGGGTGCGTGAAAATCACGCGCAGCACACGGAAGCACTTCTGTGTGTCACGCGTGATTCACGCAACAGTAGATAAAGAAATGAAGGAAAAAATAAAAGCACTTCCTTCATTTCTTTTTCTAAACATCAAAACCGCGTGTCATAAGGATGGCATATGCGTGAAAATCACCCAGCCACGCACCATTCACTGATGACACACGAAACGGCAACGCGCGCAAAACGCACACGCTCGTGTGAATCCGGCCTAAGTATTCCACATCCGTCCTACATACTTTGGACAATATAGCCACATCACCACACCATCTGTTGTTAGTAAGCATGAACACACCTCCACCTTTACATTTTCCCACCAGTTCTTCCACACAGTCGCTTCAAAGCAGGTTAAATCTATCAAGTTGTATCACAGTGTGGATCATTCATGTGCAACCATGCCCAGGTAAAGCAGAGCACACAGCATCGGACTGGGGTTCCTTGGGCCCACCAGAGGAGATGATTCTGTGGGCCCTCTCTCCATCTATACAGAACATGTACATGTCCACTTTTAGGCATCATTTACACGAGCGTAATATACGCGCGTGCGACACGCGTGCTTTTCACGCGTGTCGTACGCACATATATTACTCTATGGGGCAGTGCAGACAGTTCGTGGGTTTTGCGTACAACATGTTCTATATTTCAGCGTTTTTCGCGCATCACGCACCCATTGAAGTCAATGGGTGCGTGAAAACCACGCAGGTCGCACGGAAGCACTTCCGTGCAAACTGCGTGATTCGCGCATCAGCTGTCAAACTCTGAATGTAAACAGAAAAGCACCACGTTCTTTTCTGTTTACAAACATCCAAACAGAGTGTCATAATGATGGCGGCTGCGCGAAAATCACGCAGCCGCGCATCATACACTGATGACACACGCAGCTGTTAAGTGCATTTTGCGCATGCAAAACGCCGCGTTTTTTGCGTGCGCAAAACGCACACACTCGTGTAAATCAGGCCTCAATCACAGTCTTGTTGTTATCATTGTACACACAGGATATATCATCAATAAGGTCATTTGTGAATCATCCCATAAAAAATAAACCCTAGTGGCAAGGGATTGGCTCCAAAGAGCTCCAAATGGATTTGACTTCTGCTGGACCCTTAGGCTGGGTTCACACTGAGTTTTTTGCAGGCAGAAAATCTGTCTTAAAATTGCGTTTGGAATTTTGAGGCAGATTTTACTCTGCCTGCAAGCCGTTTTTCGCTGTGTTTTTCGCCCGCGGCCATTGAGCGCCGTCAATGTGATGTCAATTGATGTCAATGTGAGGTCAGAGACATAAACGCCCGAAGATAGGGCATGTCGCTTCTTTTTCCAGCGAGCCGTTTTTCCGCTAGTGGGAAAAATACGCCTCCACCTCCCATTTAAATCAATGGGAGGCATTTTCGGTCGTTTTTTTGTGCGTTTTCCGACGCGGTTTCCGCATCAAAAAACATGTAAAAAAACTCTGTATGAGCTGATCCATAAGCCCTAGGCTCACGGGAGGATTCTCTATCTCTCTGGTGGGCCATTGTGACCCTATGAGACCACACAACAGTTTCTCAAATCTCAATGAGAGGCAATGTGCACCTGCAACTCGTCCAGTTTATTAGGCAATGACTTTACATTTGCCAGAAAAAAAACTTGGAAGCAGTGGGCGATATAATCTGCGTATCAGTCTCACCTACGCCACAGTACACGTCTCTCTTCTCCTCCTTTTTCCTCTAATTTCCCTAGGCTGCTTCCCCAACCATCCTTCCTTGCATTCCCATTCTCTACTTCTCAGGCCAAACTCAGACTTGCCACCATCAGCATACCTCCCTTTAGTCTCCTCTTTACTGCATACTTGGTCCTACACTTGATGGAAGAAGTCCTTGTGCAGCCCCTCCTTTGTGTCAGGTACCGCACGGTCCTCTACACTCCAGGGCCCCTGCACCTGCCGCATACCAGAGTCCCAGTGTCACGATCTGTGGGTATGTGGACCCACTGGGCCGTACCGCCATAGCGGTATTTCAGCTGGCTAAACAGGGTACAAAGTCAATGTCTATAGTTCGGATAAAAATACCTGTGGCAATACAGACAGTAGCAATGGTTTACGCTCGGATGGAACTCTGGCACCACGCAGACAACAGGTGCAGTGAAATACAGCGGTTGTAGCAGGTGATACAACAGGACTCCAACTCTTTACAGCACAGGAACACAGAAGCACGGGATACAGGATACAGGTAGCAGCAACGGGAACACTGGGAACTGGAGAACACTCAAGGGACCATTAGCAGAGACAGACACGGGTAGGTACAAACAATGCTCAGACAATGAAGGAAGGGGCAGGGCCCTTCTTATAGTCCAGGGTGATCTGGGAGCAAATAGGCTCAATCTCACACATGTGTGCGCTCTGGCTCTTTAAAGCTGGCCTGAACTCACACGCACACCCTAGTGGTCACCGTGGTCACTGCGGGACAGGACGGCCGCATGTGCTGGCTTCTCTGGAGAAAAGGGCGTCGGCAGGATGAGAAGAGTTTGTGGTCAGCGACCGCGGACATTACACCCCGCCCACCGCCTAGTCCTCCAAGAAACGTGCAATGTTGCCATTATGCCAATTTCCCAAATGATCGAAAGCATTGCTCCAAATTATGCAAGGCCCATGTAGGAAAAAAACAGTCAGATGGTATTCTGTCTATAATGGATTGGCGCAGTCCCCAGAACTTTTGAGTGATTGTCGGAGCAGCTTGATCTTGTTTGGTTAAACAAAAAGTGCCCAACAAACCAATCCAACTTTTAGAAAGTGCTCCATGAATTGAAACGTCTACAGATTACCTCAAGAAATTGACAGTGCCAAAGGTCTGCAATACTGTAATTGCTGCAAAGCCTTGTCATGGTCTATTGTTACCACAGTTTTGGTGTACTAAAAAATTTGTTTTCATTAAAAAAAATTAAATGGGACTCCAAACTTTTGAACGTTAGTGCACGTTGATTCATGTTCAGCCGAGCCAATAGAGAAAATAGAAAGAGTGTACATGTGCACCAATGTAAGAAATGGCAGCCAATTCCTAGCATACTGTATATTCAAAGTAAAAGTATTTGCAAGGCACCGCCAAGGTTTCATTCCAAACAGTGACATTATTTAAGCTGAGTAATATCACTTTGCTTACCTTTGTTTCCCTTGGTGTGGTTAAATAACATTTTATTGGAGCATATTGAAACCATCAGAATAGCGCAGTATGTTCGTATAAAGGTGCATATGTGTCACCTGCTGTTACAATGAAGCTAACCTCACTGGAATCAAGCCTTGGTAGTAACTGGAAATTCTTCTGATTCGGATATATGTTCAACACAATTGTCCATCCACCAGGCATTATGCTGCACGTCACAGATCAAGCATGGGTGGGCAAGGGGTTACATTCTGAAACCTCTTCCTTGTGACAAAGAGTGCTTGTCCTGCCACTGCATAAAAGGTCTGTGTACTTGAATTGAACTAAAGTTAGAATTTAAGTTCTTCTTCCCGTGTGTTATACCGTATATTTTATTGACCTATAAATGATTAGTTTTGAAATTGCAAATAAAAATAGCTATAATGCACAAATGGCTCTCAAGGAGGATATTGCATTCCATAACACTACTGCACTTCTGTATAATAAAGATCCTTTCTAAAACAAACACCAATAAAAGTTTATGTTTATAGCTGTCACCTCATAAATCGTGTTGCATCCTGTTGTGGAACATTAGTACTTTTCTATTTGAACCAATCTGTCCATTTTTTGATATTCCCTACTTTACTTTAATATTTACTTGTTCAGAGCCCTAGACCAAGACCCTGCAGACCTGTAATGTTTTTCCCAAATCTGTAACATCTGTTTGGAGTTCAGGGTATTCTTCGAATAGAGGGTAAAAGTTCAAGGTATCAATGTCTCAAGTAAGTGTAATTTTGTGTGTAAAAAATTCACTAAAAACCTAACATAACTTCACATAACTACAATTTACAAACTATTTATAATTATGAAATATATTTTACCTGCTCCACAACATAAATACCATAGTCTGCCTGTTGTTTCTGTAGGAAGGGATGCATGTTATGTAGCCAGATCTTAAGATGTGGTTCTCTATTTCGAAAAGGGATCACTATAGCAATTTTCTGGAGAGCTCTACACTTCTCAGGCTTGTTGTGGCCTCCAAGGGTCAGATTTGCGTCTTGGAATGTTGTGTTATCAAAAGACACATTCAATTCAACATTGTAAGGACCTGTTTATAAAAATAAAAATATACATGCAAGTTTGTAAAAATGATTAAAAGATGTTTAAATGATTACATTTTGTGTAGACTCCATCTTGGATATTTGGAATCCATTTTGTCTTAAAGAATCCATTTTGTGTTTGAAGATACATCTATGTCAGCATTGTTTGAAACAATTCTATGTTTTTTTGTTCCGGTGCTAGGTGTTTATATTTAGTCTTTCTTGCTATGGGGAATATAGATAAATATTTAGCCATATTTTTGTGTGAAAGGGGGGCTATTATCGTTCAGTGTCTGGAGAATGGTCTTGTTTACTATAACAAAGGGGGCATTGTGACTCTTAGGCTATGTTCACACGGAGTATTTTGGGGGAGGAATATCTGCCTCAAAGCTCCAAACGGAATTTTGAGGCAGATATTCCTCCCCCAAAATACTCCGTGTGAATAGCAATGATCGCGCCGTTTTTCGCCCGCGGCCATTGAGCGCCGCGGGCAGAAAACACGCTTTCTCCTGCCTCCCATTGAAGTCAATGGGAGGTCGGAGGCGGAAGCGCCCGAAGATAGGGCATGTCGCTTCTTTTTCCCGCGAGGCAGTTTTACTGCTCGCAGGAAAAAGACGCCGACGCCTCCCATTGAAATCAATGGGAGGCGTTCTCGGGCCGTTTCTGCCGAGTTTTGCGACGCGGTTTCCGCGTCAAAAAACTCGGCAAAAGACCCCGTGTGAACATAGCCTTAGCATCTATGACGTGGTATATTTTGGAAAAACATGGTTTCACATTTAAAGAGGCTCTGTCACCACATTATAAGTGCCCTATCTCCTACATAAGGAGATCGGCGTTATAATGTAGGTGACAGTAATGCTTTTTATTTTTAAAAAACAATCTATTTTTACCACTTTATTAGCGATTTTAGATTTATGCTAATGAGTTGCTTAATTCCCAAGTGGGTGTATTTTTACTTTAGACCAAGTGGGCGTTGTACAGGGGAGTGTATGACGCTGACCAATCAGTGACCAATCAGCGTCATGCACTCCTCTCCATTCATTTACTCAGCGCATAGGGATCCTGCTAGATCCTTATGTGCTGTCTTATACTAACACATTAACAATACTGAAGTGTTTAGACAGTGAATAGACATTCCACGGGATGTCTTTTCACAATCTCGGCACTTCGTTACTCTGTCTGTGGTAGTTACAGCAGAGGAAGCGTGATCTCGCGAGATCTCGCTGTAAATGACAGGTTCATTTGCTGTAACTACCATAGAAACAGTAATGAAGTGCAGAGATTGTGAATAGACATCCCGTGGAATGTCTATTCACTGTCTAAACACTTCACTATTGTTAATGTGTTAGTATAAGGCAGCACATAAGGATTTAGCAGGATCCCTATGCGCTGAGTAAATGAATGGAGAGGAGTGCATGACGCTGATTGGTCACTGATTTGTCAGCGTCATACACTCCTCTGTACAACGCCCACTTGGTCTAAAGTAAAACAGGCCCACTTGGGCATTAAGCAACTCATTAGCATAAATCTAAAATCGCTAATAGAGTGATAAAAATAGATCGTTTTTTTAAATAAAAAGCACGGCTGTCACCTACATTATAGCGCCAATCTTCTTATATAGGAGATAGGGCACTTATAATGTGGTGACAGAGCCTCTTTAAAAATCCTGCTAAGCCTATGATTGTTTCAGGACAAAACATTTTGTCATTGTATGCTATTGGCTAAATCAAATCAAATTAACGTCACATTGTAAACATTGTAAACGATTGGCTGGAATCAAGCTACTCCTTTTTTGGAAGTAATTATTGTAATTGTTTGATCAATAAACGTTGAGTATATTTGAGTATACAAGCATGGTCTCTGTGTCTTCCTTCTCTCTGATATATCTATATAACCTATGACCTATGATTTGGATCTGGCGAGGAGCTGTCAATCAAAAGTAAGGAGGCGGGGTAAACTCGGAAAGACTTGAGGTATGAAGATATGACTATTTTTAAACAAAGATTTGACTCTTTTCAAATGAAGATTTGACTCTTTTCTGCTCATTATCATACGGTGTGGGAACACTAAAAAACGGAATACTAAAGCTACAGAGCCGACTAAGAAGACAATTATAGGTTATATAGAAATTATTTTTCACCCACTACCCCCTGGTATTCCTGGTTTAATAGGTGAAATGCTGGTGACAGGTTCCCTTTAAATACCTTTATATTTATCCAACTCCATTTTCATACTGAATGGGTACCATCTTATTGTTACACACAGCACAGAAATTTCCGGTTGAAGGTAAATATTAGCAGCTCGAATATGGAAATGACTGGCAGTGTAATTATACCAAATCCTGATCTATAAAAAGCTATTTTATAATCAAATCAGAATATCCAACCGCTACACCAATGCCTCTACCCTGTGCCAGTCACTGCATTGGTTGCCCATACCCTTCAGAATTAAATTCAAACTTATTACTCTCACCCACAAAGCTCTCCGCATTGCTGCACCACCTTACCCTACTCACGCTCTACATTCTGACAATGACCTTAGGTTAACATCCACCATAATCTGAACCTCCCACTCCAGTCTCCAAGATTTTTCTCATGCTGCACCAGTGCTCTGGAATGCGCTACCCCAGACAATCGGGTTATAGTTTTAAACGTGCCCTGAAAACAGATCTTTTTAGACAGGCCTATAACATTCCCTGATCTGACTCCTTTCCCTGGCCCCCCTTTTACATTAGTCATGAGAACTTGACCCCTTCATTCAGCAGTATCCCCCACACCACTTGCACCCTAATGCACTTAATGTCTGTCATACACCGATACTGGCTGGTGACCGACTCATGCAGCTTTATGTGTACTACCCTATGTGTATAAAAGATTGCTGGACCATGGTACTTAAAAAGCACTTTTTTACATTTTGTGTCTCCCTTATTTCCTCATAGATTGTATACATTGTGTACACTCCTCTGTTTGAATTGTTAATTAGCGTGGTCACTATGTAATATCTGATTTTGTCTGTACATGAGGCCTCTGAATTGTAAAGTGCTGCGGAATATGTTGGCCCTATATAAAAAAATATTATTATCATTATTATTATTATTATTATTATTATTATTATTATTATCCATTCCTTGCATAAAGTTTAAATATATGCTGTTAATGAAAATACTGAGTAAAAATTCTAATAAACAAAACAAGCTTACCTAGGTCAAGAGGTAGAGTACAGTTTGGCAAGTTCAGATTTTTATTTTTATAGCCACCATCTATGATCAGCTTTGAAAACCAATACTGTGCTCCTTTTCTAATTTTGTTTGCCCCTATAAGAAAAACATGCTTCAGAATAATATAAATTGTTATCAGTAGGCAAGTATCGGCCAGAAATTTCCTCTTTGTGCTTATTCTTACCACTTAACCAACATCAATTTATAATTACCAATATAATATCATGTGTTGTCATGGTGGCCCTTAGTTATTACAGTACATAATAGTGACATCATTGCAAGAATTTCTCTATCAGATCGTGTACACAGAATAAATTGAGACCCTAGCAAAGGTTAAAAAGGGCCTCTCATTATGGTTCCATTTTTTTCCACCCAGAACAGAAGGGTCTGTGTAAAGGATCTGCCAGACACAACTTCTGTGTCGACGCCCAAAGGTAATCAGTCTGCACCTGCTTCTATGTCTGTGAGACTGACTCCATCTTCCACCACCCAGGATGGCAGGCTTAGGAGTGGGAGAGCCTATCACAGCCTGGCCAGATGGAGCTAGCTAGCTCTGTCTATTTATACCTGCCTTTTCTGTTCCTCCTTTGCTTGTGATTCTTCTCTGTTGGTTTCCTGGCCCTGCTGCAGCTTCTTGAACTACTGATCCTCTGCTTGTGATTGACCTTGGCTTTACTGACCACTCTTCTGCTCTGCGTTTTGTACCTCGCTCATCTCCTGGTTTGACTCGGCTCGTTCACTTCGCTTGTTGCTCACGGTGTCCCCGTGGGCAACTTTCCCATTTCTCTGGCTTCTTTGTACCCTTGTCTGTTTGTCTGTCGTGCACCTATTGAGTGTAGGGACTGTCGCCCAGTTGTACCCCGTCGCCTAGGGCGGGTCGTTGCAAGTAGGCAGGGACTGAGTGGCGGGTAGATTAGGGCTCACTTGTCTGTTTCCCTACCCCGACATTACATAATCACAAGCCCATATACCTAGTCTACCCTGGTCCCTGACACTACTATGGACCCCCTTGAGTCCCTGGCTCAGCAAATGCAGGGCCTCTCCCTACAGGTCCAGGCCCTGGCTCAGAGGGACAACCAGCCTGATGCTACCCTGGTAGTGCCCCTCATCTCACCTCTTGAACCCCACCTCAAGTTGCCTGACCGGTTCTCAGGGGACCGGAAGACTTTTTTCTCCTTTCGGGAGAGTTGTAGGCTCTATTTTCGCTTAAAGCCCCACTCCTCTGGTTCCGAGAGCCAGCGGGTGGGTATAATTATGTCCCGGCTCCAGGACGGGCCCCAAGAATGGGCCTTCTCCTTGGCTCCTGATGCCCCTGAACTTTCCTCCGTTAATCTTTTCTTTTCTGCTCTCGGGCTCATTTATGACGAGACTGACAAGACTGCCTTTGCCGAGAGTCAGCTGGTGACCTTACGTCAGGGTAAGAGACCTGTTGAGGAGTATTGTTCTGACTTTAGGAAGTGGTGCGTAGCTTCTCGGTGGAATGACCCTGCCTTAAGGTGCCAGTTTAGATTGGGTCTGTTGAACGCCCTGAAAGACCTGCTAGTTAGCTATCCCTCTTCGGACTCCCTAGATCAGGTTATGGCTTTAGCGGTACGACTTGACCAACGTCTCAGGGAACGACGACTTGAACGTGTTTCTGTTTTCTCCTCTGACTCCCCCTATAATGCCTCCCGAGGTTCCGTTGCTTCGTTCTTCCACGGAAAACTCGGAGGTACCTATGCAACTCGAGGCCTCCATGTCCCCCCAACAACGTAGAGAGTTCCGCAGGAAGAATGGTCTCTGCTGCTGCTTCATTTGAAACCACTTAGGTGTAGGTATACTGCTCATTAGTTTGCCTATGACTGCACTTTGCATGTATTTTAGGTATCTATCTGTGCAAATGTACTATGCTTAGCACCTGCCTAAAATATTGATTTATGCTTTTTGTGGGATCTTTTGACCATTTTAACATCTGGGGGACGAGGCTGCTTTCATGTTCGGATTCCATCTCTTTATGAGGGTTCATTCTTTTTACTGTGTATAGTTGTAATGTGTTTTTTCTGTGTATTTTTGACTGAAATAAAGATTGTTTGTAAGTTTGCAAATACTTGGTCGTGACTTTTCTTCTTTTTCTGGTTTATTATATTAGTCACTGTGACCATCGGCACAATTTGGGGCATTGCTCGGTTTGCTAAAGCCCTTATGATGCAAAGCAATGACGACTGCACATGTTTCCTTAGATCTAACCATTGTTAACAAAAGAAGATGATGATTTCAAGCACCATCCCGTTTTAAAACAACTAGTCTGCTCTTATAATTCAGTCAGCATGACATAGTGATATCAGCTGCCTTGTCCTCGTTCACACTTTCTCCTGAGCTAACCAGAAGATCACTGAAATGATGTTAGCAGGTAATTTTGTGGCAGCAGGGCCGCCATCAGGGAAGTACCACTGATACTGCCGTCAGGGGCCCGGCCACAATGATGAAAAGTAGGGGCCCGCCTGCTTCTCAGCAACTTTAAACATTTGAATGAGGGCCCCAGCGTTAGTCACTTGGAGAAAGGAACGGACCCTGCAATGTAATAGGCTCCTTACACTGAAGTAACTAACGCTGGGGCTCTGAGAGGACTTACAGCAGAGGAAGATGCAGCATGAGAAGCAGAAGCTCCGCGTGGAGATCCCGCCCACCAGACACGTCCTTGTCTTCACAGCCGACTGGACCTGCAGGCTGGAGAGTTTCCCCCCCCCCCTCTCCATCCTGCTTCCCATTCCTCCTGACGCCACTTGTAGAATACATAAAGTTTAGTAAGTTAAGATGTTTTTTTTATTTTCCCTAACTTTTTTTGTCGTGATTATCATAATCGCAGAAAAAATGGTGCAGTTTTTCCGCGACTACATAAAAATTGCAGCAAAACCGCGTGATTTGACCTGCGATTATGAAAATTGCATAAAAAAATTATACAAAACATGAAAAAATAGTGCTGCTAGTCTATAATCATAGTGCAGTCAAATCATGTTTTTCCTGCAATTTCTTAAAAATATTGGCAAAAGCATTGGGTTTGACTGCACTATGTAACTAGACTTAGGGTATGTGCACACACACTAATTACGTCCGTGATTGACGGACGTATTTCGGCCGCAAGTCCCGGACCGAACACAGTGCAGGGAGCCGGGCTCCTAGCATCATAGTTATGTACGACGCTAGGAGTCCCTGCCTCGCTGCAGGACCACTGTCACGTACTGAAAACATGATTACAGTACGGGATAGTTGTCCTGCAGCGAGGCAGAGACTCCTAGCATCGTACATAAGTATGGTGCTAGGAGCCCGGCTCCCTGCACTGTGTTCGGTCCGGGACTTGCGGCCGAAATACGTCCGTCAATTACGGACGTAATTAGTGTGTATGCACATACCCTAAGGCGTTATTCAGACAGCCGTGTTCGGTCCGTGATATACAGCCGTATTTCCCGGACCGACCACAGTTCATGGAGGCGGACTCCTAGCATCACAGTTACTGTATGTATGATGCTAGGAGTCCCTACCTCCCCGCGGGAATACCATCCTGTATTGTAGTCATCTTTTCAGTACAGGACCGGGGACAGTATTCTCACAGGGAGGTAGGGATGCTTAGTATCATAGTTAACTGTGATGCTACGAGTCCAGCTCCATGAACTATGGTCGGTCCGGAAAATACAGCCGATACACGATCCATATATCACAGACCGAACATGGACGTCTGAATAAGGCCACTTGTCTCCTATTTTTGGTGTGAATTGCACACTAAAAATTTACTACAAATTACAATATAAGCTTATATTCAAACGAACGTGTGCGAAATCAGCTGTGAATAACGGACGTTTTTCATTGCCGATTTGCACCCGTGCGGGACCCAATTTTACAGATCCCTCATAGACTTGAGTCTATTAAGGGATCCGTGAAAATGGACAAAAATAGGACATGTCCTATTTTTTTACAGGCTCTTCTCACGGTCCGTTAAAACAACAGCCGCGCGAATAGCTCCATAGAAATACATGCAGCCGTGTGACGGCCGTTAAAAAAAACGTCCTTCACACGGACGATTAACATGTTCATCTAAATAAACCCTAACTCATGTGAATGAGGTTTTCAAAACCCCATGCACGTGCAGCAGAAAATAAATCTGCATTGAATTTAGAACATGCTGCTGATATTTAAATCAGCTGCATGCCTATTATGTTGCAGAATTGTAACATATTTAATTCTTCACAATGTAAAGGGTTAATTTGCGGTAAATCCCTAGCAAATTCTGTAAAGCTACACGCACACATTGAGGAATTTGGTGCACAAAATTCGCATCAAAATCGCAGGTAATTCCGCAGGTAAAATCTACACCTAAGGCCGGGTTCCCACGGGACAGATACGCTGCATATCCGACCTGGAACCCACAGGACTTTTCGTCCAAAACATTGTGGTGCGATTTTTCGGATGGAAATTCCGCTGTGTAGTTAAGCGCACATACTTACCAGCTCCCTCCTCTGACGTACGCTCCGGCCTCCCTGGATGATGTTTCAGACCATGTGACGTTTCAGCCTGTGATTAGCTGCAGTGTTCACATCGGATACAACGTCATCCCAGGATGCCGGATTGCAGGAAGAAGGAGGGCGTTCTGGGTAAGTATGTTTGTTTGTTTGTTTTTTCCGGCGTTGCAATTTTTTGCGCCGTAAACACTGCGAATTCGCCGCAAAAGTCGCAACACTTGGCTTTCTGTTGCGGGTTTTGCATCCCCATTGAATTCAATGGGGAAAACCCGCAGCAGAAAATCAATGAAAACGCAGCATAAATGCACAGGACAATTGTGCATTTTTTTTATACGTTTATAGGTGCGGTTTTTACATTTTGATACGGAAATAGGTGCAGGTTTTATGCTGCAGACCTTTTTAAAACTAGTCAGAAACAATTCGCAAGTGGAAACGCAAGATAAATTGACATGTAGCATATTTACAAATACGCACCGCAGGTACATTTTTGTGCAGAAAAAAATCTGCGACATGTACTGCAGATGAGATTACTTGATCTAATTTTCTTTGCTGGTACTGTATTACACTGCGGATTTGTTGCACGAAAATACCGGCGACAAATTTGCACGTAATAAGCATCATGTGCATTTGGCCTCACAGAGTTTTTTTTAACTCACCCTAAGGCCCCGTTCACACATGTTGGATTTGATACGGATTCCGATGACATGCCGATGATTCTGCATCCCATGCATATGAGGTTTCCGCAACCCAGTTCACATGCTACAAAAAAATTTCCACGTGTATTTTTATCCGCACCATGAAAAGAAATCCGCCACAGCAATAAGTAGCATGCTACTTAGCCGAGGATAAAAAAATCTTGAATGACAATGGGACTAATTCTCGTGCGGATCTGCTACACGCTTGTGGCACATCTGCCGCAGAAATCCAAGGGAAAGCCTCAGATATTTGCTGTGGAAAAACACATTGAACTTTAACCCCTTCCCGACATCTGCCGTATATATACGGCGCTGTCGGGAAAGTGTTCTTGCAAACCGCAGTACAGTTATGTCGCGGTGATGGTGCGGGCTCAGATAGACTCAATAGAGTGCAATAGAGTGCAATAGGGCTCAATAGAGTGCAACATCTGAAGGATTTTAACCCGAACGACAACCCAGCGATACAATCGCTGGGTTGCTATGACAATCGGAGGCCAAATAATGGCTTTCGTGTCTGCCTTCCGTGTCTGCCGTGTCTGCCTCTGGCTGGTCCTCATAGGCTTGCTGTCAATGAATAACTGACAGCGCTAATACACTGCACTACGTATGTAGCGCAGTGTATTAGAGTAGCGATCGGGGCATCAGGCCCTCAAGTCCCCTAGTGAGACAAGTAAAAAAAGTTAAAAGACGTTAAGAAAATGTCGTAAAAAAATAAAATCACACAAGTTTAACCCCTTAACGACCGCCCACCGTCTTTTGACGTCAGGCGGTGCAGGTACTCAGTCCACTGCGACGCCTTTTGGCGTCGCTGTAGTAGAGGGGGTTTAACGGCACCCTGGTGAAATCTGCACTAAAAACCGGCTGTAAGTAACAGGTCCGGTTCTTAGTGCAGCCATCAGGACCTGCCGATTTCGTCGTAACAGCATGTGACCGCTGTGACAGCCAATCACAGCAGTCACATGCTGTTACTGCGTACAGAGCCGCCGGGAGTGTCTAAATGACAGCTCCTGCTCTAAGAACGAGCTGTTGCTAGCAGCTCTGTTCTTAGAGCAGTGATCAGGAGCCAATAGTATTGGTTCCTGATCTTTTGTGATCACTATGAGATCCAATCATAGTGATCACTACTGTAAAATAAAAGTAAAAACATGTATCTGTTTCTCCTCACTGTTCTAGCTGTGGAGAGAAACAGATACAAGTGTGTCAGTGTACCCTCACAAAATCACTTGTTCCTCACACACAGTTTATTTAAAAAAAACAAATTTTTTTCAGTATTTTATAGTATATAGTATATACATATATATATATATAAAAATAAATATATTTACTGTATATACTAAGAATCGTACTATAAACTACTTTCTTTTTAGGGTATGCTGTTAGACGGCGTGTACACTGTTAGGCCCCATACACACGACCGTAGCCGTGTGCACGGCCGTGATTTTCGGGTCAGCCGGCTGCGGACTGTCAGCCGCAGGCCGCCCGCAAATCGCGGGACATGCACATGGCCGCCACCATTGTTTTCAATGAGCCCGGACCGCAGAACAGGGCTGTAATAAGACATGCCCGTTCTTTCTGCGGTCCGGGCTCCCGGGCCGTGCAAGGACCGCAAAAACTACGGTTGTGTGCATGGCCCCATAGAAAAGAATGGGGCCGCAATTCTCTCGTGGATTTACGGGGGAATTGCGGCCGCAAAAACACGTTAGTGTGCATGGGGCCTTAGACGGTGTAGGGTGCTGTTCTGGGCTTGGGTTTACAGTTGTGTTAGGCGTAGGGTTTAGGTTTGAAAAAAAAAAAAACTTATTTGCGGTTTAGACTGTATTATCATTATGGCTGCCAGAAGATACAGCGTTGAGGAAGCCTATCAGATGCTATGCTCAGATACGGATTCTGCATCTGAAGTTTAGCTTTTAGGGTATGTGCACACTTAGTGACCAAAAACGTCTGAAAATACGGAGCTGTTTTCAAGGGAAAACAAACCCTGATTTTCAGACGTTTTTTGAGCAACTCACGGTTTTCGCTGCGCTTTCGCTTAGTTTTCGCTGCGTTTTTTAAGTCCGTTTTTGGAGCTGTTTTCATTGGAGTCTATGAGAAAACGGCTCCAAAAACGTCCAAAGAAGTGTCCTGCACTTCCTTTGACGAGGCTGTATTTTTACGCGTCGTCGTTTGACAGCTGTCAAACGACGACGCGTAAATGACAGGTTGTCTGCACAGTACGTCGGCAAACCCATTCAAATGAATGGGCAGATGTTTGCCGACGTATTGTAGCCCTATTTTCAGACGTAAAACGAGGCATAATACGCCTCGTTTACGTTTGAAAATAGGTCGTGTGAACCCAGCCTTACTTGAAAGCGAGAGCGAAAGTGTCGCTTCAAGGGATTCTATGGATATGAGACCCAGCACCAGTGATATGGGAGACGGCGCAGTTGCCACAACGTCCGTTCAAAGTGCAGCCCCTGAAATTGCACAACCCCACCAAACCGATTTAGTGTGGGAACCCACAAGTTTATTTTCTCCCACCATAAATGACTTTATTGCTACTCCTGGCATAAGTCCCAATGTCAGTAATTTTTCACCACTAAATTATTTTAATATTTTTATTACGGACCAAGTTTTGGAACATTTTGTGCAGGAAACAAATTTGTATGCCAGGCAGTACATTGCCAATAAGCCTTCGTCACCTAATGCCAGGTTGTGGAATCCCACAAATTTCAAAGGGCGTCTCTCATTCCGTCAATTCATACCCTCAAAAAGTGCAATATACGGGGTAAAGATCTACAAGTTATGTGAAAGCACTACTGGCTACACATGTGCATTTAAGATCTACGAGGGTAAAGACAGTGAATTTAATCCACCAGGGTGCCCTCCAAATATTGGTACCACTGGTAAGATTGTGTGGGATTTAATTGGCCCTTTCCTACACAAGGGGTATCATGTATACACGGACAGTTTTTATACCAGTGTGCCATTGTTTAGCGCCCTTCATTGTGCCAACACCGGAGCCTGTGGCACAATACGCAGGAATCGCAAAGGTTTCCCACGTCAACTTGTGGATAAAAAACTACGAAAGGGGGAGTCATGCACTTTTCAAATTGAGAAGATGCTGGCTTTAAAATTTCGTGACCGCAAGGACGTCTACATGATCAGCACTGTCCATTCAAGTGCAACAGCAACTATTAGAGAACGTGGGGCATCTGCAGATAGACAAAAGCCTGTGTGTGTCATCGGCTATAACAAATTCAGGTTGCGATGCAGAACGCATTTGTCCTGTACAAAAAATCAGCGGGCAGGGCGACATTCTTTGAATTTCAGGAGAAAGTGATTGAAGATCTCCTATTTCAATCTGCAGACCAGAGAGTAGTCCATGAGTCAGAGGATGTACACCGACTTGTTGAAAAACATTTTTTACACCCCATCCCTTCAACATCTAACCAAAAATACCCCAAAAAACGGTGTCGGGTCTTCAGCAAACGAGGACAGCGAAGTCAGTCACGATATTATTGTTCCGCTTGTCCTTCCAACCCTGGTCTATGCATCAGTCCCTGTTTTGTCCTTATCAATACACTATGGGCTTTATTACAGTTTTGTTCGGGTTTTTGGTGGACCTCTTAGACCCGACAATACTTCTAGAAATAGCGACATTAATTTGGGGAGTAGTGGTCCTGTACTGTATCTATACATACGGTGTGGGACACTGCCCCTTTATATATTCTACAGGTGATTGGTTGTTTTGTGCACATGGCGGTTCCTACCTTGCCGGGCAGGGGCTTGTTATGGCGTACCGCGTCACTTGGCACATTCGTCCCTTATATAGGGATTGATGGAGCTAAAGAGACGTTGTATGACCAGTCACTTTGAATAATAAAGTCATTACAGCCCTACAAATTTTCTTTCATCCTGTGAACATGCTCTAGTTGTAAAGGATCTGCCAGGCACAGCTTCGGGGTTAACTCCCAGAACTAATCAGTCAGCACCTGAGAATACATCCCTGAGACTGACTCCTGCTTCCACCATTCAGGCTGGCAGGCTTAGGAGTGGGAGAACCTATCGTAACCTGGCCAGACTCAGCTAGCTCCCGCCCTCGGTCTATTTAAGCCTGCACTTCCTGTCCCTCGGTGCTTGTGACTCTTTCCTTGTGGTTTCCTGGCCCAGCTACAGCTCCTGCTATTTTTGATCCTGCTCCATACAGACCCTGGCTTACCGACTACTCTTCTGCTTTTCGTTTTGTACCTCGCACACTCTTGGCTTGACTCGGCTCGTTCACCACTCTGGTTGCTCACGGTGTTGCCGTGGGCAACGACCCCTTTTTCTTGCTTGTGTTCCTTTGTATGTTTGTCGTGTTTGTCGTGCACTTACTGAGCGCAGGGACCGCCGCCCAGTTGTACCCCGTCGCCTAGGGCGGGTCGTTGCAAGTAGGCAGGGACAGAGTGGCGGGTAGATTAGGGCTCACTTGTCCGTCTCCCTACCCCCTGCCATTACACAAAATGTGTGTCCTGAAAGCCTCCGGGTGCTCCCTTCCTTTTGGGTCCTGCCGTGTGTCCAGGAAACACATTAGGGCCACAATGGGGATATTTTTGAACACAGGAGAAACAGGGTGATACATTTTCTGGTGCATTTCCTTATTCTCATGTCCTCTGTACAAGAAATCTGACCTTAAAATTACACATTTGTGAAAAAAAGTGAAATAAAATTTTCTTTCCACCTGCTTTGCATTCATTCCTGCGAAAACTGTAGGGTCAAAATACTTAGTACACACCTAGATGAATACCTTAAGCGGTCTAGTTTTCAAAATGGGGTCATTTATGGGGAGTTTCTATCTTTTTGGCAGCTCAGTGCCTCTATAAATGTGTAATGGGACCTGAAACATTTTCAAGCAAAATGTGTGTCCTGAAAGTCTTCGGGTGCTACCTCCCTTTCGGGCCCTGCCGTGTGTCCAGGCAACACATTAGGGTCACAATGGGGGCATTTTTGAAAACAGGAGAAACAGGGTAATAGATTTTGGGGGGTGTTTCTTCATTCTCATGGTCGCTTTACAAAGAAATCGGTCTTCAAAGTGATACTTTTATATAAAAAGTGTTGTTTTTTTTTATTTCACCTGCTATGCATTCAATTTAGCAAAAAACTGTGGGGTCAAAATACTCACTACAGCCCTAGATAAATACCTTAAGGATCTAGTTTTCTAAATGGGGTCGTTTATGGGGAGTTTCTATCGTTCTGGTAGTTCAAAACCTCTCCAAATGTACAGTGGGGCCTAAAACATTTTCAAGCAAAAATGAGACCTGAAAGCCTCCGGTTGCTCCCTTCCTTTCGGGCCCTGCCGTGTGTCCAGGCAATGCATTAGGGTCACAATGTGGGCATTTTTGAAAACAGGAGAAACAGAGTGATAGATTTTGGGGTGCATTTCTTCATTCTCATGGTCGCTTTACAAAGAAATCGGTCTTCAAAGTGATACTTTTATGAAAAAAGTGAAATTATATTTTTTTACGCCTGCTTTGCATGAATTCTTACAAAAAAACTGTGGGGTCAAAATACTTACAACACCCCTTAATAAATACCTTAAGGGGTGTAGTTTTCAAAATGGTGTCACTTGTGGGGGTTTCCACCATTCTGACACCTATGAGCCTCTGAAAACCTGGCTTGGTGCAGGAAAACAAAATGTACTTCAAAATTTATAAAATTTATAAAATCTATAAAATACTAAACTTGTAAGTCTTCTAAATTGCTAAAAAAAAATTTTTTCAAAAGTGCTGCCAAAATAGAGTAAAGCGATGGAAATATATATTTCATTAAAAAAATTGTACAGTATGTATGTACATATGTGACATATTGCAGTTAAAAATAGGGAGAAATGATAATTTTTACAAAATGTCTTCAATTTTTCTATTTTTTCATTAATTTCCGCAAATCGTATCAGTCTAATTTTATCACTAAAATAAAGTACAACATGTGACGAAAAAACAATGTCAGAATTACTTGGATATTCAAAACTTTCGCAGTTATTCTCTGATAAAGTCAGACATACCAGATTTAACAAATCTGGCTTGGTCATTAAGGTCTTTTCAGGCCCGGTCATTAAGGGGTTAATGTAAAAAAAAAAAGCCAAACTGCCTTTTTTCCCATAATAAGACTTTTATTATGGGAAAAAACTTCAAAAAATAAAAAAAACTATACATAATTGGTATCGCCGCGTCTGTAACGACCAAAATGATAAAACTATTATGTCATTTATCCCGCACGGTGAACGCCGTAAAAAAAATTTATGAAAAACAATGCCAGAATCTTAATTTTTAGGTCACATCTCCTCCTAAAAAATGCTATAAAAAGTGATCAAAAAATCACATTTACTCCAAAATTGTACCAATAAAAACGTCAATCCGTCCCGCAAAAAATAATCCCTGACACAGCTTTGTCCACGCAAAAATAAAAAAGTTATGGTTCTTAGAATATGGCGACACAGAAAACAAATTATTTTATAAAAAAGTGATTTTATTGTGCAAAAGCTGCAATACATAAAAAAACAATATAAATTTGGTATCGCTGTAATCGTATCGACCCGCAGAATAAAGTTAACATGTAATTCATGGCACATGGTGAATGCCGAAAAAAAACGATAAAAAGCTATTCCAGAATTGCTTGTTTCCTATACCAAAATTTTTTATAAAACGTGATCAAAAAGTCTTATGTGTTCCGAAATGGTACCAATAAAATCCACAGCTTGTCTAGCAAAAAACGAGCCCGCACACAGCTCCATCAACCAAAAAATAAAAAAGTTATGGCACTAGTAATGCGGTGATGAAAAAACAGACAAATGCGCAGGCCGGAGGAGAAACATTCCTTCCCGCTTAACAATTTATGGGGTAAGATTCTCCAGTGGTACAAGCTGGGCACAACATATTGTGCGGTAAATAGGCATATCAGTGGAAAAATTGCAATTTTCACTTTGCATCATCCAATGCGTATTAATTTTTGAAAAACACCTTTTTGGTCTAAATGCTCACTACACCCCTTGATAAATGCCTTTAGGGGTGTCGTTTCTAAAACGGTGTCACTTTTGTTTGGTACATCAGGGGTTTTGCAAATGCAACATGGTGTCCACAAACCATTCCAGCAAAATTTACGCTCCATAAGTTAAATACTGCTTCTTTTCTTCTGAATGCTCCCATATATGTAAACAGCCGTTTATAACCACATATGGGGTATTACCGTACTCGGGAGAAATTGCTTTACAAATGTTGTTTTTTTTTTCTTCTTTAATCCTTGTAAAAATGAAAAATGTTGATCTAAAACGACATCTTATTGGAATTTTTTTTTTTTTTCATTTTCACTGATTAATTCTAATTAATTCAGCTAAAAACCGTTGGGATCAAAATTCTCACTATACCCCTTGATAATTCCTCAAGGGGGGCAGTTAACCAAATGGAGTCACTTTTGGGGTGTTTCCATTGTACTAGAACTACAGGGGCTCAGGAAATGTGACATGGCACCCAGAAACCATTCCAAAATCCAAATGGTGGTCCTTCCTGTAATGATGGGGGTAAGGAAACGGACAAGTGAGCCCTAATCTACCCGCCACTCTGTCCCTGCCTACTTGCAACGACCCGCCCTAGGCAACGGGGTACAACTTGGCGGCGGTCCCTACCCTCAGTAAGTGCACGAGACAAACAGACAAGGGAACACAAAGCAAAGGGAAAGGGGCAGTTGCCCACGGCAACACCGTGAGCAACAAGAATGGTGAACGAGCCGAGTCAAAACCAAGAGTGCACGAGGTACCAAACGCAGAGCAGGAGAGTAGTCAGCAAGCCAGGGTCAGTATGGAGTAGGATCAAATAGTCAGAAGCTGTAGCTGGGCCAGGAAACCACACGAGAAGAATCACAAGCAAAGGAGGAACAGGAAAGGCAGGTATAAATAGACAGAGGGCAGGAGCTAGCTCCGTCTGGCCAGGCTGCGATAGGCTCTCCCACTCCTAAGCCTGCCATCCTGAGTGGTGGAAGATGGAGTCAGTCTCAGAGACACAGACTCATTTGCAGACTGATTACCTATGGGAGTATCCACAGAAGTTGTGCCTGGCAGATCCTTTACAGTACCCCCCCTTTTATGAGGGGCCACCGGACCATTTCTAAGTGGACCTTGTTTATTGGGGAAACGAAGGTGGAACTTCCTGACTAAAACCCCAGCGTGAACATCCCGGGCGGGTACCCAAGTCCTCTCTTCAGGCCCGTATCCTCTCCAATGGACCAGGTACTGGAGGGAGCCTTGGACCATCCTGCTGTCCACAATCTTGGCCACCTCGAATTCCACCCCCTCAAGGGTGAGAACGGGAACAGGAGGTTTCCTCGAGGGAGCCAAGGACGGGGAGCAGCGTTTAAGGAGGGAGGCATGAAACACGTCGTGTACTCGAAAAGATGGGGGCAACTCCAGTCGGAAGGAGACAGGATTGAGGACTTCAATGACCTTATACGGCCCAATAAACCGGGGAGCAAACTTCTTGGACGGGACACGAAGGCGCAAGTTCCTAGACGATAACCACACCAGATCCCCGACCATAAACAAGGGGTTAGCAGAACGTCTTCTATCAGCCTGAGTTTTTTGTACGCTCTGGGACGCCTCTAGGTTCTTCTGAACCTGGGCCCAGACTGTGCACAGTTCCCGATGAACGACCTCTACCTCGGGATTGTTGGAACTACCAGGTGAAACGGAGGAGAACCGTGGATTAAACCCAAAATTACAGAAAAAGAGGGAGACCCCTGACGAGTTACTGACCCGGTTATTAAGGGAAAATTCGGCGAGGGGAATGATTGAGACCCAATCATATTGACAGTCAGAGATGAAACACCTTAAATATTGTTCTAGAGATTGATTAGTCCTCTCCGTTTGGCCATTAGTTTCAGGATGGAAGGCAGAGGAGAAGGACAGATCAATCTCCAACTTTTTACAGAGGCTCTCCAAAACAATGAAACAAATTGTACCCCTCTGTCCGAAACAATATTGACAGGGACCCCATGGAGACGCAGGATTTGTTTGACAAACAAGGTAGCTAACGTCTTGGCGTTGGGTAGTTTCCACAAAGTGGCACATCTTACTGAAGGGGTCTACTACCACCCACACCACCGACTTGACTTGAGATGGAGGCAAATCGGTGATAAAATCCATGGAGATATGGGTCCAAGGTCTCTGGGGAATGGGCAAAGAACGTAGTAAGCCCGCTGGTCGGGACCTGGGAGTCTTGGACCTAGCACAAACCTCACAAGCGGCGACATAGGCCTTAACGTCTTTAGGCAACCCAGGCCACCAATAGTTTCTGCCAATGAGGTGTTTGGTACCCAGGATGCCTGGATGACCAGATAGTGCGGAGTCATGATTTTCCCTAAGTACCCTTAGCCGGTATTGCAGGCGAACAAACAGCTTGTCCTCAGGAAGGTTCCCAGGAGCTGAACCTTGATCAGCTGCAATTTCAGAGACTAAATCAGAATCAATGGAAGAAATGATTATACCAGGAGGCAAAATACAAGCAGGATCTTCCTCCGAAGGAGGGCTGGCCATGAAGCTACGTAACAGTGCATCGGCCATAATATTTTTAGACCCAGCCCTATAGGTAACCAAAAAGTTGAATCTGTAAAAAAATAGCGCCCATCGGGCTTGTCTCGGGTTGAACCTCTGGGCAGATTATAGGAAAACCAGATTCTTGTGGTCGGTAAGGACCGTTACCTGGTGCCTAGCCCCCTCCAGGAAGTGGCGCCACTCTTCAAATGCCCATTTAATGGCTAAGAGTTCGCGGTTGCCAATATCATAGTTACTCTCAGTGGGCGAAAACTTCCTGGAGAAGTAGGCACAGGGGTGGAGATGAGTGAGGGAACTGGTACCCTGGGACAAGACAGCCCCCACTCCCACCTCGGATGCGTCAACTTCCACGATAAATGGCTCCATTTGGTTGGGCTGAACCAGCACAGGGGCCGAGATAAAGCACTTCTTAAGGACCTCAAAAGCCTGGACAGCCTCAGGAGGCCAGTGGAGGAGATCAGCACCTTTGCGAGTGAGGTCCGTAAGAGGCTTAGCGATGACCGAGAAGTTAGCAATAAATCTCCTGTAATAATTAGCGAACCCCAAAAAACACTGTAACGCCTTCAGGGAGGCAGGTTGGACCCATTCCGCTACAGCCTGGACCTTGGCGGGGTCCATGCGGAATTCATGAGGAGTGAGGATTTGACCCAAAAATGGTATCTCCTGTACCCCAAACACACATTTTTCGGTTTTCGCAAACAGTTTGTTTTCCCGAAGGACCTGGAGCACCTTCCTGAAATGCTCAATGTGGGAGGACCAGTCCTTGGAAAACACCAGTATGTCATCAAGGTACACTACAAGAAATACCCCCAGGTAATCTCTCAAAATCTCATTTATGAAATTCTGGAAGACCGCAGGAGCATTACACAACCCAAAGGGCATGACGAGGTATTCGAAATGACCTTCGGGCGTGTTAAACGCAGTCTTCCACTCATCCCCCTCTTTGATGCGGATAAGGTTATACAATCCCCGTAGATCAAACTTCGAGAACTATTGGGCCCCCTGAACCTGATTAAAGAGGTCAGGTATCAAAGGAAGGGGATACTGGTTCCTTACAGTGACCTTATTCAAGTTACGGTAGTCAATGCATGGCCTAAGACCACCATCCTTCTTCCCTACGAAGAAGAAGCCAGCACCTACCGGAGAAGTAGAGGGGCGAATGTAACCCTTGGCCAGGCATTCCTGGATATACTCTCTCATGGCTTCATGTTCGGGACAAGAAAGATTAAATATCCTACCCTTAGGGAGCTTAGCTCCTGGTACCAATTCAATTGCGCAATCGTATTCTCTATGAGGAGGTAACACTTCGGAGGCCTCCTTAGAGAAAACATCAGCGAAGTCCTGAACAAACTCAGGTAGCGTGTTCACCTCCTCAGGCCTCATTTACACGAACGTAATATACGCGCGTGCGACGCGCGTGCTTTGCACGCATGTCGTACGCACCTATATTAGTCAATGGGGCAGTTTAGACGATGCGTGAATTGCGCACAGCGCGTGTGCGCAGAAAAAAACTCACGACATGTTCTATAATCGTGCGTTTTTCGCGCACTCACGCACCCATTGAAGTCAATGGGTGCCTGAAAACCACGCATGCCGCACGGAAGCACTTCCGTGCGAACTGCGTGATTCGCGCAAGAGCTGTCAAACTCCTGAATGTAAACAGAAAAGCACCACGTGCTTTTCTGTTTACAAACATCCAAACGGAGTGTCAAATTCGAGATGAGCGCACCGAACTTCACCGGGTTCGGCCAAACTCGTTTTGACCGAAACCGGTAAAAAATGTTCGGGTACGCGACGTCAGGAGACAGTCTCTGTCCACGGTGCTGAAAGCGTTAAACTGGTTCAGCACCATGGACAGTGACTTCCGCTCCGAAAATCCATGAACCTGTAAAAAAAAAAAGACGTTCTGACTTACCGATAACTCCGGTCCGACCTCCCGGGATGACAGTTAAGTCCAAGTGACAGCTGCAGCCAATCACAGGCCAAGCACAGGCTGCAGCCAATCACAGGCTGCAGCGGTCTCATGGACTGCGGCGTCATCCTGGGAGGTGGGGCCGGATGACAAGAGAGGGACGCGTCACCAAGGCAACAGCCGGGAGCCCGGACTGGGGGAAGCAGGAAGTTCTTGGTAAGTATGAAAGTCTTTTTTTATTCACAGGTTGGTGTATATTGTGTTCGGCATTCACTGTCGAGGGTGCTGAAAGAGTTACTGCCGATCAGTTAGCTCTTTCAGCACCTTGGACAGTGACGGACGTCGACTAGCCTCATCTCTATGATGGCGGCTGCGCGAAAATCACGCAGCCGCGCATCATACACGGATGACACACGGAGCTGCCAAGTGCCTTTTGCGCGCGCAAAACGCAGCGTTTTTTGCGTGCGCAAAACGCACACGCTCGTGTAAATGAGGCCTCAGGGGGAGAAATAGAATTAACAGAAAAACATGACGTCAAGCATTCATTACCCCATTTGGTAAGCTCCCCTGTATTCCAGTCAAACGTGGGATTATGCAACTGCAACCAGGGAAGGCCTAAAACCAAATCAGAAGATAATCCCTGCATCAACAGTACAGAGCACTGCTCTAAATGCATGGAGCCAACAAGGAGTTCGAAAACAGGGGTATGCTGTGTAAAATAACCATTAGCAAGAGGAGTGGAGTCGATACCCACTACCGGGACAGGTTTAGGCAAATCAATCAAAGGCATAGCTAGAGACATAGCAAATTCCACAGACATGATATTAGCAGAAGACCCTGAATCCACGAAGGCACTGCCGGTAGCAGACCTACCACCAAAAGAGACCTGAAAGGGAAGCAAAATTTTATTACGTTTCATATTTACGGGAAATACCTGTGCGCCCAAGTGACCTCCCCGATGATCACTTAGGCGCGGAAATTTTCCGGCTGCTTATTCTTACGCCTAGGACAGGTGTTCACTTGATGCTTGTCATCCCCACAATAGAAGCAGAGACAATTCTTCCTGCGGAACTCTCTACGTTGTCGGGGGGACACGGAGGCCCCGAGTTGCATAGGTACCTCCGAGTCTTCCGTGGAAGAGCGAAGCAACGGGACCTTGGGAGGCATCATGGGGGACTCAGAGGGGAAAACACAAAAACGTTCAAGCTGTCGTTCCCTGAGATGTCGGTCAAGTCGTACCGCTAAAGCCATAACCTGGTCTAGGGAGTCAGAAGAGGGATAGCTAACTAGCAGGTCTTTCAGGGCGTTCGACAGACCCAACCTAAACTGGCACCTTAAGGCAGGGTCATTCCACTGAGAAGCTACGCACCACTTCCTAAAGTCAGAGCAATACTCCTCAACAGGTCTCTTACCCTGACGTAAGGTCAACAGCTGACTCTCGGCAAAGGCAGTCCTGTCAGTCTCGTCATAAATGAGTCCGAGAGCAGAAAATAAACGATCAACGGAGGAAAGTTCAGGGGCGTCAGGAGCCAAGGAGAAGGCCCACTCTTGGGGCCCTTCCTGGAGCCGGGACATAATTATACCCACCCGCTGGCTCTCAGAACCTGAGGAATGAGGCTTTAAGCGGAAGTAGAGCCTACAACTCTCCCGAAAGGAGAGAAAAGTCCTCCGGTCCCCTGAGAACCGGTCAGGCAACTTGAGGTGGGGTTCAAGAGGTGAGGTGAGGGGCACTACCATGGTAGCGTCAGGCTGGTTGACCCTCTGAGCTAGGGCCTGGACCTGTAGGGAGAGACCCTGCATTTGCTGGGTCAGGGTCTCAAGGGGGTCCATAGTAGTGTCAGGGAGCAGGGTAGACTAGGTATATGGCTTGTGATTATGTAATGATGGGGGTAGGGAAACGGACAAGTGAGCCCTAATCTACCCGCCACTCTGTCCCTGCCTACTTGCAACGACCCGCCCTAGGCGACGGGGTACAACTTGGCGGCGGTCCCTACGCTCAGTAAGTGCACGAGACAAACAGACAAGGGAACACAAAGCAAAGGGAAAGGGGCAGTTGCCCACGGCAACACCGTGAGCAACAAGAATGGTGAACGAGCCGAGTCAAAACCAGGAGTGCACGAGGTACCAAACGCAGAGCAGGAGAGTAGTCAGCAAGCCAGGGTCAGTATGGAGCAGGATCAAATAGTCAGAAGCTGTGGCTGGGCCAGGAAACCACACGAGAAGAATCACAAGCAAAGGAGGAACAGGAAAGGCAGGTATAAATAGACAGAGGGCGGGAGCTAGTTCCGCCTGGCCAGGCTGCGATAGGCTCTCCCACTCCTAAGCCTGCCATCCTGAGTGGTGGAAGATGGAGTCAGTCTCAGAGACACTTCCATTCTGAGCCCTACCGTGTGTCAAAACATCCGTTTATGACCACATGTGGGGTATTGTTTTACTCGGGGGAAATATCTTTACAAATGTTGTGGTGCTTTCTCTCCTTTAGTCCTTTTGCAAATGAAAAAAATTAGCTAAACCCTACATTTTATTTTCATTTTCATGGCCTACTTCCAATAATTTCAGCAAGGGGATGTCAATCAAACATGGAAAGGTGGGTTTGGGGGCAGGACTATGTGACTCTTCAGGATTGCGGTACCGCCCCATGACCCTTTAATGAATAATTAGCATATAGTGCGCGCTGTTTCAAAAGTTGATTTTATAGATTTTGCTGCATCTGAAAAAAACATAAATTTGGAAATATTGTCAGGTCATGTATTACCGCGTGGTAGCGGTTCGAGGGGTTAAAACAACCAGACAAGTTCCCATTAAATATACAATGAATTGAAAACAATTCCATCTGCCCTGCAATTTTGTTATTATAAGTATATCCTATATAATTACAGCTCCAGAACCAAGCTTATACATATTGTAGTGTCCATGGCCGCGGGCCGTCGGGTTTACTCACCTCCCGACGCCCGCAGCCATGGATCAGTGAGCGCTCACTTCCACTCTGATCCACTGTATCCCGTAGGGTGCGCGCGCACGCTCGTGTCCGGTCTTAAAGAGCCAGCGCGCGCACATGTGATCAATCATCATCATCAACTACACATGATTTCCTGGACTATAAGAAGGGCCCTGCCCTTCTGATTCTTGCCTGAGCATTGTTAGTGTATCCCAAGTCTGTCTTGCAAATGGTCCCTTAGTGTTTTCCCATTCCAGTTGTTACCCGTATCCTGTATCCCGTGCTGTGTTCTAGTTTCTGAGCCTCTTAGTGTTGGAGTCGTGCCCTACTGCACCTGCTATCGTTTGCCACGTCCAGTGTCTTCTGCCACGTGCAGTGTCTTCTGCCACGTCCAGTGTCTTCTGCCATGTCCAGTGTCGTCTGCCACATCTAGTACTGTCCGCCACATCTGGTGCAACCTGCTGCACCGACCTCCATCCGTGCTGAAGCTACAGCCACTGTCTGGACTAGTTCAGGTACCCGTGTGTTACGAACGCTATAGACTTTTGTATAGACTGTGACCTGGCCAGCTGCCTCTCCGCTAAGGTGGAGCGGCCTAGTGGGTCCACGTACCCTTGACCGTGACACATACACTGGCGTAGCTATAGGGGTCACAGCGGTCGAAATTTCAACTGGGCCACGAAGCCAGGGGGCCCACAGCCCCCCGCACCACATCAATAAAAAGTTACTATAGTAACTCGGGCCGCGGGCCCCTGTTATTATAGTAACAGACTTTACTTACCTTCCTGGTACCGGATCGCAGCGGAGGTCCTGACGTCAAGCTCTGTGCGCAGCGCATGACATCACAGTGCTATGCGCCGCGCACAGCATCGAGACGACAGCACTACCGCCGCGGCTGAAGAGGAAGGTAAGATTAGCCCTGACTGGCGGGGTCCGACTCCCGGGACCCGCCAATCCGCTGTTTTGAAAGGGCCGCAGCACTCGTACGAGATCTGCTCAACTTCATTCCGGTTACTTCATTCCGGTCACACTGTGAATCGGTGTCGGCGATTCACAGTGTGAGCGAGTAGTGAAATGAAGGGGAAGCAGCTCTCGTACGAGTGCTGCGGCCCCTTCAAAACAGCTGATTTGCGGGTCCCGGGAGACACATCAACTATTGATGGCCTATCCTGTGGATAGGCCATCAATGTTTAGGGACTGCACAACCCCTAAGCCTACGATGTAGCAGGCTTAGGCAGCCCATGAGACAGGATCACAGATTGTGTGATCTGTCTGCTGGGCCCTGTATCTAAGCCAATCACATGGTAGGCTTAGATACATGGCCCATGTGTGATCCTGTCTGATGGGCCCTGTATATAAGCCTACCACACTGTAGGTTTAGATACAGGGCCCCAGCACACAGTAATCTTATACTGTATAAGATTACTGTCTGCTGGACCCTGTATCTAAGCCTACGTTGTGGTAGGCTTAGATACAGGGTTCCACAGACAGTATTACACATGGGCCCTGTATCTAAGCCTAACACATGTGTTACTAATAGTTTTTCTTGTGTGTTTTCTTACAGGTTCGGTCGTTGGACTACGGCGGATTCCAGGTCTACTTCGATGACGGTTTTTTTTTTAATTATTACTAAACTGGTTAATGAGGGTTGTGTGGTTTTTTTTTTATTTCAATAAAATATTTTTTCTATGTCTTTGTGTTTTTTTTTAAACTATATTACTACCGCCTTAGTAATGGCCGCCGGCTGATTGACAGTATCCATTGCTAAGGCGGTTCTTAGTGTTAGCCGGTGCAGAGGCTAACACTAACCCCCATTATTACCCCGGTACCCACAATCACCAGGGGTGCTGGGAAGAGCCGGGTACGATCCAGTACCTGACCATCTGTAGTGATGGTCGGCCACTGGGGTGGCCGCAGGCTGGTAGTATCAGGAGGAGAAAGGCCAAAAACAGTGGCCCTTCCCACCCTGGTAATGCTAGGCTGCTGCTGCTTTATTGTATCTGGCTGGTTATGAAAAATGGGGGGACCCCACGTCATTTAAAAAAAAAAAAAAATTATTGGAAAGAACGATGTGGGGTCCCCCCCAATTTTCATAACCAGCCAGACACAACACAGCAGCAGCAGGCAGCATTACCAGGGTGGTAGGGGCCACTGTTTTTGGCCTTCCCCAGCCCCGGTGCCTGCCCGTCACTACAGATGGACGGGTACTGGTTCGTACCCGACTCTTCCCAGCACCCCTGGTGGCGATGGGTACCGGGGTAATAATGGGGGTTAGTGTTGGCCTTTGCACCTGCTAACATTAAGCCCCGCCTTAGTAATGGAGGTTGTCAATCAGCCAGCGGCCATTACTAAGGCGGTGATAATAAAGTTTAAAAAGATACAAGCACATAGAAAAAATATTTTATTGAAATAAAAAAACACAACCCTCATTAACCATTTTATTGAGAATAAAAAAAACGCCGTCATTGAAGTCCTCGAATCCGAAGTCCAACAACCGAACCTGTAAAAAACCACAAACACACAAAAATAATCAGTAACACATAAAGAAGCAAAATTATTATTCTTACCTTTCCTGGGTCCAGCGCTGGAGCCGCAATGTCAGCGAGCTGAGTCCTGTATCTAATCCGATCATGTGTGATACTGTCTGCTGAGCTGTGTATCTAATCCAATCATGTGTGATACTGTCTGCTGGGCCCTATATCTAATCCAATCATGTGTGATAATGTCTGCTGAGCCACTGTATCTAATCCTATCATGTGTGATACTGTCTGCTCAGCCACTGTATCTAATCCTATCATGTGTGATACTGTCTGCTCAGCCACTGTATCTAATCCTATTCATGTGTGATACTGTCTGCTCAACCACTGTATCTAATCCTATCATGTGTGATACTGTCTGCTGAGCCTCTGTATCTAATCCTATCCATAGTTTATAGGGTCGTAGTGCTATAGATATGCTATGCTGTCTCCTATACACACATTTTTTTTGGGGGCCGACACATATGTATTTGGGCTATTTCCCCTGACATTTTAAGCCCTGAGGGTATGTTCACACGGCAGCGTCCATTACGGCTGAAATTACGGAGCTTCGGAGTTTCAGACGTAATGGCATGTGCAGGCGTTTTTCACTGCGTCCATTATGGACGTAATTGGAGCTGTTTTTCCATGGAGTCCATGGAAAATGGCTCCATTTACGTCTGAAGAAGTGACAGGCACTTCTTTGACGCGGGCGTCTTTTTTACGCGCCGCCTTTTGACAGCGCCGCGTAAAAAATATGACCGTCGGCACAGAACATCGTAAAACCCATTCAAATGAATGGGCAGATGTTTGCCAACGCTTTTGAGCCGCATTTTCGGACGTAATTCAATGCTAAAACGCCCGAATTACGTCCGTAAATAGGGTGTGTGAACCCAGCCTTAGTGACGCCCCGGCTGCTAGTGCTGCATTGTTGGGTCACTTAGGAGACCCAGCGATGCAGCTGAAAGCTGCAGACCGTCGGCCATGAGGAGATTGAGGGGGGGGGGCCCAATAAGAACTTTTGCATCGGGGCCCATGAGCCTTTAGCTACGCCCCTGGACACATATATACAGTACTAGAACAAAGCTCATACATACAGTATATACAGTATCACAACCAAGCTCAGTACATAAATACAGCACTGGAACCAAGCTCTGACATATATACAGTACCACAAGCTAGCTCAGTACATAAATACAGCTCTAGAACAAAGCTCATACATATACACAGCACTAGAACCAAGCTCAGTACATATATACAGCACCAGAATCAACCTCAGTACATAAATACAGCACTAGAACCAAGCTCAGTACATATATACAGCACCAGACCAAGCTCAGTACACAAATACAGCTCCAGAACCAAGCTCAGTACATAAATACAATACCAGAAGCAAGCTCAGTACATATATAAAGCACCAGAACCAAGCTCAATACATATATACAGCCCAAGAACCAAGCTCAGTACATAAATACATACATGTTATTCATAATGAACAATTCTTGTCACGTTATTTCCATTGAGACATAAAACCCGGGCAGTTGCAGTGCATATTAGTGAATTACTCATAGAAAAGAAAAATATAATAAAGCAAATAAAACAAGAAAAAACAAGAAGAACAACAAACATCGTCCATCCAGATCTAAGCATGTGTTAGCCTCGTTACATGCCTGTGGGTGAGGTAGAAGCATGATGCCGGCCAGTATTACTCGTGCCCAGATATCTGAGCGTCAGGACTTGGCCAGTCATTTCCCTGCCACGGAGTCCCTGAATCCCCGATGAAATCCCATGTGTCTGCTTTTAACGGGATCAAGCTATGGGACATATAGAAGCTCCCAAGTTGGAGCTCGGGATTGAGGAAGCCAGATAAGTCTGCCATGGCTCCCAGAGCTTTAGAATTTTAGGCAACCGGTGTGTTCGCAGCGCATACATACGTTCCATCGTGAAGGAAACATTCACTAGATTGACAAGTTCAGGAATGGGAATGGTGTCGCTACATTTCCATGACCTAGCAATCAACAAACGGGCCACTACAATAATGTGACTAGACACTGTCCCATACACCGCTGGGATCTCTGACATTTCAGGAAAACACAAGGCCATAGCCGGATTTGGTTTAACAATGCAGGAAGACACTTGGGAAATCATTTAAAATACCTTAACCCAAAATGAGTGGACCTCAGGGCATTGCCACCACATGTGGAAATATGAACCCCTGCACCCACATCCCCTCCAGCACGCCTCCGAGTAGGTAGGATCCGATCTCGCAATCTGTGAAGGAGTCATATACCATCGTAGTAGTAGTTTTTGAGACGATTCCCAATGTTTTACCCCCTTAGAGATTTTCCTAGTCCAAATGAAGGCCGAACCCCATTCCTTCAATGTGAAGGATGAGCGTAATTCTCCCTCCCATTTTTCACAATAAGGAGGCTTGCTGAAGAGAAGGCGAGCACACAGGTCCTCATAAAACATAGAAATACCCTTCTTTTGATTTACAGGACCGAAACAATAAGTTTGGGCCACAGAAGGGAATAGGGGCACATTAACATTCAGAGAGGTGAAGAGATGCCTAATGCATAAATACTTATAGAAATCCCTATTTGGGATAGAGTACTCCGACACCAGATCAGAAAACACCAGCAGAGTGCTGCCCATGAACAGCTTGTGTATATGAGAGATTCCAGAGGATATCCAATTGTCCAGAGACACCCCCGGCAGCTCAGAGGTCAGAAATTTCAAAGGTACATTTTTTATCGGTGTAAGAGCCGATGAGGGGAGATATGTTGAGTAGTGCTTCCAAGCTTTAAGTGAAGCTGTGATAGGTGGGGACAGTACCCCAGAAGGCTTAATGTTTACCTTGGGGTTTACCCTCAGGAGTGATAGAAGAGGTTGGTCTACTATGGTCTGCTCTATATGGGCCCAGTGTTTTGAGGGCGTAGACGTGCACCAGAACTTTAGCTGATCAAGAATAGTTGCCCGGTAGTATCTCTGGACATCCGGCACCCCCATCCCACCCCTCCGCCAGTGTCTCTACATCGTGTACATCCTGATTCTTGTTTTTTTGTGCGCCCATATGAAATTGTTCAGCAATCTCTGGACGTCTCTCAAATACGAGTTAGGAAGGGGTATTATCACCGTACGAAATTGGTACAAAATTATGGGTATAATCATCATTTTAATGACCGCGATTCTGCCCGCCCAGGACGTACTGACATGGGAGTATGATGCCAACAGTTGAGGAATGGTTTGCAATAGTGGGCTAATGTTATGTTTAAAAAGGAGATTAGTGGACGTGGTAAGAGAAATGCCTAGATACGAAATTTTAAGGGGATTCCATTGAAAGGGAAAGGCGCTCTGTATAGAGGCTTGGACATGTAGAGGAAGACCTACGTTCAGCAAGTGGGATTTGTTGCAGTTGACCTTGTAATATGACACCTCCCCAAATTTGTTTAGCATCTTTTGAGCTTCTGTCAGAGAAGCTAATGAGTTTGTTAAGGAGAGAATCACATCGTCCGCGTATAGCCCTATTTTATGAAGGGTATGACCAACTTGAATTCTCTGTATATCAGTATTCTGCCGGATTGCCTCCGCTAATGGCTCCATTACTAAAGCAAATATCAGAGGGGAGAGTGGGCATCCCTGTCGAGTACCATTAGTAATGGGAAATGGTGTGGAAAGGAAGCCAGAGGCTAAGACTCGGGCGGAAGGGTTAGAGTATAACGCTAGAATCGCAGATTTAATCCATCCTGTGAACCCGAATTTGGTAAGGATCGCGCCCAGGTATCCCCAGTAAACCCTGTCGAATGCCTTCTCCGCGTCCAGAGCAAGGAGCACAGAAGGCACTAAACGTTTTTCAGCCCAGTCTATCAGATTAACATATCGCCTTGTGCCATCAGGCGCCTGCCTGCCTGCAACAAATCCCACCTGGTCCTCGTGTATAATGGTAGGGAGTAGATTAATCAATCTATTGGATATTACCTTGGTGTAAAGTTTAATGTCCACATTCAAAAGTGAAATTGGACGGAAGTTTGCCGGGGAGTCCGGGGACTTCCCGGGTTTTGGGAGTGTGACTATAGTAGCGGACAGCATCTCCTCTGGGAAGGAGCCGGCTGCCGCCGCTTTGCTGGACACCTCCACCAGGTGTGGGGACAACACCTTATAAAATGTTTTATAATAATAATTAGTGAACCCATCGGGGCCCGAATGCTAAAACGCCCGAATTACGTCCGTAAATAGGGTGTGTGAACCCAGCCTTAGTGACGCCCCGGCTGCTAGTGCTGCATTGTTGGGTCACTTAGGAGACCCAGCGATGCAGCTGAAAGCTGCAGACCGTCGGCCATGAGGAGTTTGAGGGGGGGCCCAATAAGAACTTTTGCATCGGGGCCCATGAGCCTTTAGCTACGCCCCTGGACACATATATACAGTACTAGAACAAAGCTCATACATACAGTATATACAGTACCACAACCAAGCTCAGTACATAAATACAGCACTGGAACCAAGCTCTGACATATATACAGTACCACAAGCTAGCTCAGTACATAAATACAGCTCTAGAACAAAGCTCATACATATACACAGCACTAGAACCAAGCTCAGTACATATATACAGCACCAGAATCAACCTCAGTACATAAATACAGCACTAGAACCAAGCTCAGTACATATATACAGCACCAGACCAAGCTCAGTACACAAATACAGCTCCAGAACCAAGCTCAGTACATAAATACAATACCAGAAGCAAGCTCAGTACATATATAAAGCACCAGAACCAAGCTCAATACATATATACAGCCCAAGAACCAAGCTCAGTACATAAATACATACATGTTATTCATAATGAACAATTCTTGTCACGTTATTTCAATTGAGACATAAAACCCGGGCAGTTGCAGTGCATATTAGTGAATTACTCATAGAAAAGAAAAATATAATAAAGCAAATAAAACAAGAAAAAACAAGAAGAACAACAAACATCGTCCATCCAGATCTAAGCATGTGTTAGCCTTGTTACATGCCTGTGGGTGAGGTAGAAGCATGATGCCGGCCAGTATTACTCGTGCCCAGATATCTGAGCGTCAGGACTTGGCCAGTCATTTCCCTGCCACGGAGTCCCTGAATCCCCGATGAAATCCCAAGTGTCTGCTTTTAACGGGATCAAGCTATGGGACATATAGAAGCTCCCGAGTTGGAGCTCGGGATTGAGGAAGATAGATAAGTCTGCCATGGCTCCCAGAGCTTTAGAATTTTAGGCAACCGGTGTGTTCGCAGCGCATACATACGTTCCATCGTGAAGGAAACATTCACTAGATTGACAAGTTCAGGAATGGGAATGGTGTCGCTACATTTCCATGACCTAGCAATCAACAAACGGGCCACTACAATAATGTGACTAGACACTGTCCCATACACCGCTGGGATCTCTGACATTTCAGGAAAACACAAGGCCATAGCTGGATTTGGTTTAACAATGCAGGAAGACACTTGGGAAATCATTTAAAATACCTTAACCCAAAATGAGTGGACCTCAGGACATTGCCACCACATGTGGAAATATGAACCCCTGCACCCACATCCCCTCCAGCACGCCTCCGAGTAGGTAGGATCCGATCTCGCAATCTGTGAAGGAGTCATATACCATCGTAGTAGTAGTTTTTGAGACGATTCCCAATGTTTTACCCCCTTAGAGATTTTCCTAGTCCAAATGAAGGCCGAACCCCATTCCTTCAATGTGAAGGATGAGCGTAATTCTCCCTCCCATTTTTCACAATAAGGAGGCTTGCTGAAGAGAAGGCGAGCACACAGGTCCTCATAAAACATAGAAATACCCTTCTTTTGATTTACAGGACCGAAACAATAAGTTTGGGCCACAGAAGGGAATAGGGGCACATTAACATTCAGAGAGGTGAAGAGATGCCTAATGCATAAATACTTATAGAAATCCCTATTCGGGATAGAGTACTCCGACACCAGATCAGAAAACACCAGCAGAGTGCTGCCCATGAACAGCTTGTGTATATGAGAGATTCCAGAGGATATCCAATTGTCCAGAGACACCCCCGGCAGCTCAGAGGTCAGAAATTTCAAAGGTAAATTTTTTATCGTGTAAGAGCCGATGAGGGGAGATATGTTGAGTAGTGCTTCCAAGCTTTAAGTGAAGCTGTGATAGGTGGGGACAGTACCCCAGAAGGCTTAATGTTTACCTTGGGGTTTACCCTCAGGAGTGATAGAAGAGGTTGGTCTACTATGGTCTGCTCTATATGGGCCCAGTGTTTTGAGGGCGTAGACGTGCACCAGAACTTTAGCTGATCAAGAATAGTTGCCCGGTAGTATCTCTGGACATCCGGCACCCCCATCCCACCCCTCCGCCAGTGTCTGTACATCGTGTACATCCTGATTCTTGTTTTTTTGTGCGCCCATATGAAATTGTTCAGCAATCTCTGGAGGTCTCTCAAATACGAGTTAGGAAGGGGTATTATCACCGTACGAAATTGGTACAAAATTATGGGTATAATCATCATTTTAATGACTGCGATTCTGCCCGCCCAGGACGTACTGACATGGGAGTATGATGCCAACAGTTGAGGAATGGTTTGCAATAGTGGGCTAATGTTATGTTTAAAAAGGAGATTAGTGGACGTGGTAAGAGAAATGCCTAGATACGAAATTTTAAGGGGATTCCATTGAAAGGGAAAGGCGCTCTGTATAGAGGCTTGGACATGTAGAGGAAGACCTACGTTCAGCAAGTGGGATTTGTTGCAGTTGACCTTGTAATATGACACCTCCCCAAATTTGTTTAGCATCTTTTGTGCTTCTGTCAGAGAAGCTAATGAGTTTGTTAAGGAGAGAATCACATCGTCCGCGTATAGCCCTATTTTATGAAGGGTATGACCAACTTGAATTCTCTGTATATCAGTATTCTGCCGGATTGCCTCCGCTAATGGCTCCATTACTAAAGCAAATATCAGAGGGGAGAGTGGGCATCCCTGTCGAGTACCATTAGTAATGGGAAATGGTGTGGAAAGGAAGCCAGAGGCTAAGACTCGGGCGGAAGGGTTAGAGTATAACGCTAGAATCGCAGATTTAATCCATCCTGTGAACCCGAATTTGGTAAGGATCGCGCCCAGGTATCCCCAGTAAACCCTGTCGAATGCCTTCTCCGCGTCCAGAGCAAGGAGCACAGAAGGCACTCGACGTTTTTCAGCCCAGTCTATCAGATTAACATATCGCCTTGTGCCATCAGGCGCCTGCCTGCCTGCAACAAATCCCACCTGGTCCTCGTGTATAATGGTAGGGAGTAGATTAATCAATCTATTGGATATTACCTTGGTGTAAAGTTTAATGTCCACATTCAAAAGTGAAATTGGACGGAAGTTTGCCGGGGAGTCCGGGGACTTCCCGGGTTTTGGGAGTGTGACTATAGTAGCGGACAGCATCTCCTCTGGGAAGGAGCCGGCTGCCGCCGCTTTGTTGAACACCTCCACCAGGTGTGGGGACAACACCTTAGAATTTTTTAAATAATAATAATTAGTGAACCCATCGGGGCCCGGTGCCTTGTGCTGCGGCAAGGTTTTAATGGCTCGAGAGAGCTCCATTTCTGTAAAAGGTGCTTTTAGGGCAGCACCTTCGGTTTCTGAGAGGGACGGGAGATTCAGGCCGCCCAAGAAATTGTTTATATCTACCGGGGAAGGCTGGTGAGTCGATTGATCCTCTTTCAGATTATATAGACTATAATAATAGTTCCTGAATTGTTCACTTATCTCCTGAGGGTGAGTAATGTGACCCCCCTGGCGATCTAATAGATACGCAGTTCTCTGTTTAGCATTGCACTTTTTGATCATTTGGGCTAGTAAGGCTCCCGGTCTATTGCCTTGAGTATAAAACCCCAACTGCATAGATTTTGACATTGTCAAATATCTTGACATAAGCACACTTTGGAGTTGCCCTCTAAGAGCTTTGATACGGAGGGAAGTGTCCGGAGTTACCTGTTTTTTATTGAGGGACTCTAAACTGTGTAGTTGGGAGAGAATGTCGGCAGTCGTTTTTTCCGATGTTTTTTTAGTCTGGACGCGGCCTGAATCCCCATTCCCCGCATGTACGCCTTGTGTGCGTTCCATAGAGAGAAACTATTCTCGGAAGAGGGACAGTTCACCTCAAAGTATAAATTGAGGTGGTTATTCATAAGATCCTCAGTCATTGGATGATCTAGAACCAGATCGTTTAGTTTCCAGGAAGAAAAGGGAGGGGAGGGGGATGTATCCGAAACTACCAAAGTAATCGGAGCATGGTCAGACCACGATATATCTCCAATCAACGATGTAGACATATATCGCAGGCTGCGTTTACATACCAGGAACATGTCAATTCTAGAATAAACCCTGTGGGGTGCAGAAAAATATGTAAAGTCACGTTCGTTCCCGTGCTGACAGCGCCGAATATCATACAGATATTCCATTGTCGCAGCAACGATACTCCGTCAGAAGGGGAAGATATCACATGAGTGGATCCATTCTTATTGACGATCAACTTGACCGGGAATCCCCATTTATACTTGAAATTGTGCTCCCTGAGAGTGACTGTGATTGGTTGGAATTGCTTGCAAAGCATCAGCGTAGAAGCAGATAAATCCGGAAAAATCGAGACTTGGGTGTAGGGTTCAGGAAGTTTCCCCAGTCTTCTGGACTCTTGAAGGATACGATCTTTAGTTTGATAAAAATGTACTCTCGTTAATACATCCCTTGGAGGATCGGTAGGAGCTGAGCGAGATTTAGGGATCCTGTGCGTTCTATCTAGAGTCAGGTCTAGAGGAGCGAGCGTAGGTGACAAAGCTTTAAACATGTCCTGTAGATAATTCTGCAAGTCCCCAGGGGAGACGGTCTCTGGGACCCCCCGTACCTTCAGGTTGTTTCATCTGGATCTGTCTTCCTGATCCATTAGTTTGGACTTCAGCCATACCACTTCATCTTTAAGGGCAGAGTGAGCATCTATAAGCGTATTATGGGCTGCAGCGTAATCTCCCATTTTGCGTTCAATGTGGTCAGTGCGGCACCCTAGCTCATCCACCGACGTTTGAATCTGTGACATCATTTTATGTAATGTCTCCGATATTGAGCTCTGTAACGACTGTATTAACCCCTTCATAATAGCAGTGGTAAGGGGAGCATAATCTGGGATATCCGTCACTTCAGGGACAGTAGTAGCTGTAAGGCCGCCCACGTGGGCCGTTAATGGAGAGGGTGAATATGCTTTCTCATGCACCGGGCTCATGCTGTTAGGTGGGGAGGGTGCTGCGCGAGTCGCCCCCCGTTTGGCAGGGTTACCCACATCGTCTGAGCTCCCTTGGGGAATTATGTCCCTTTCTGAAGACTGACCTGAGCTGGCCGTTGATGAGGCACAGGGATGCGCTTCCTCCTTCTCAGGAGGCGAGCCGGCGCCATCTTGGGTGCGGTCCGTCGCTGGGAAGTAGTCCGGGAGCTTTTTCAGCTCTACCTTCGCTCCCCTTCTCTTAGTCATGATGCTCCCTGGTGCTAGGAAGGTTAAGGAGTGGAATCCTCGTGATTCCGCTTCTTTACAAGGCGATCTGTCGCTGTGAGCCGCTTGTTAGCTACAAGTTGTGCAGGAGGACTTGTCTCACACCGCCATCTCAGTCAGCGGCAAGCTCCGCCCCCCTGGCTCATAGACTTTCTATTGAGTCAGTCCTCCGATACATTGATTTCCGTAAAAAGCCTAACAGAAACTAAGCGGCTGATCACTCACACGAGTGCTCGGACCCCCACCGATCAAAACTTCTGACATGTCAATATGACATGTCAGAAGTTTGTTAAACATTTAGCTACACTTTAAAGGGTAACTAAACATTCAACAAATTTCTGACATGTCATAGTGACATGTCAGAAGTTTTGATCAGTGGGGATCTGAGCATTGAGACCCCCACCGGTCGCTAAAACTAAGCAGCTGAAGCGCTCGTGTGAGCGCTGAGTCGCTTAGTTTCTGTTTGGCTTTTCTTAGAAAGCCAATGTAGCGGTGTACGGGCTCATAGACTTTCTATTGAGTACGTATACCAGCTGCTCGGCTTTCAGAGAATAGTCGAACGGAAAGCAAGCAGCTCAGCGCTCACACGGGCGCTTCTGCCAATTTGTTTTAGCGATCGTTGGGTGTCTCAGTGCTCGGACCCCCACCGATCAAAACTTATGAAATGTCACTATGACATGTCAGAAGTTTGGTGAACGCTTATTTACCCTTTAAGACCCTGTTCACATCTGCGTTGGAGGCTCCATTACGGGCCTCCGTCATAGATCCGGTAGAGATTACCGGAAACAGTAGCGCAGCATGCTGCGACAGAAAAGCCGACAGAACGCATTAAAGTCAATGTGTTTCGTCGGCCACCGGTGGTGTCTGTGGTGCAACGAAACCATTGCTTCCAGTATTCCCTTGTTCTGCTCCTCTGACGGAGCAGAACAACAGAATGGCACAACGCAGATGTGAACAAGGCATGAGTCTGTATTCATAACAGAAGCAAAACCTCTCACAGGGATATGAACTTTGCTGTTCCATAAGCTCCTATGTACGTAATAGATTATCCTTGTATAAAGGTCAACAGATACATATAATAAGAATGCTGTCAACTGGAAAATCCAGCTTTTATTTTGGCATTAAACCAGATTGAATATAGGGCTGTAAACGTGATATGCTTCTTTCTGCATATTCCCTATTTTTGCATATTTGGAATTACAAATGTTTTCTCATATAAATAATGATTAGGGTGCAGTAGTCATTTATCAAATAATTAATCTAAGATAGAGATTCCGTAGAGATGAAACATTAAAGTACAACATGTGCTATGAATTTTAAGGTCAATGTATCACAAGCAGCTGCTATTTATAAATTAATTAGACCAACTAAAGGAATATTTGCAAAAGGTATGGAGTGCCGTACCATTTCCACAAAGTGGCAAAACCCCATGTAGACACATGACGTTTTTGCCATGATTTTACCGCGATTGTGGTCAAGCAGAAGAAACAGCATTTACATGTGGTTTTCCAAATTTTTTTGCAGTACAAAAAGACTACCACGGGCCCCGTAGCAGCCGCTACGGATGCTACAGCGGTAGTTACGCCACTGATATACAGATATGTATAAAGGCCCTTTTACACCAGCTGACTCTCGACCGGTGCAGCGAGTGCCGATCAACGAGACATCGTTGATCGGCGCTCGCTTGTTCCTGTCACACCGAGCTATGGATGGGGACGAGCGGTCGTTACTCCGATCGCTCATCCCCATACATCATTATCATATCGGCAGTGCATCTCCCTGTTTACACAGGGAGAAGTGCTGCAGACAATGATAATCTTTTCCTTTTTTTAAATGATACGACCATCAGATGATCGAGCGTTTACTCGTTCATATGCTGATCACTGCCCTTTTTACACAGGGCAATTATCGGCAATGAGCGTTATATGAACGCTCATCTGCCTGATAATGGTCCTGTGTAAAACCCCCTTAAGGGTATGTTCACACGCACTAATTGAAAGCAATGGGCTGACGTTTGTCTGTTCACACGAGGCGTATATTTACGCGCCGCTGTCAAATGACGGCGCGTAAATAGACGCCCGCGTCAAAGAAGTGACCTGTCACTTCTTTGGGCGTAATTGGAGCCGTTATTCATTGACTCCAATGAAAAGCAGCACCAATTACGTCCGTAATGGACGCGGCGTTCAAGCGGCTGCACATGCCGTTACGGCTGAAATTACGGGGATGTTTCCTCCTGAAAACATCCCCGTAATTTCAGCCGTTACGGACGCTGTCGTGTGAACATACCCTAAGCAGAAAACTGGTAAAACTATCACTTTAATGTCAACACCAAAATGTTTCTGGTATAACTACTAATCAGGGTGCAATACAAACCATATTGCAAAATAATTACTGGAGGACTGGATGCAGGTGTAACCAATAATAAATATTCATGAGAAGCCATATTGATTACGATACACATATGAAACTCACGGCAAAGTATATTTAGAGCATCATTATTGGTCCAAAAACAGAACAAAACTTTGGTGGCAGAAGATCTAAAATTGTAAGATATATGGTGTAAGGGTCTAAACATGGTTCGTTTTAACAAAAAAACATAAATCAGCTTTTATAATTTCATTAGTGCATAATGTAAAAAGTATTTAAAGATATATGCTATCCCAAGTGAACCTGAAAAAATAAAAAATATCAAGGATTTGTGGGGTTTCCAATGGGGGTTTCCACCAAGCTTTCCAGTATTTTTGACTTCTTGCTCTCAAAAATACCAATACTCCAACGGAACCCTAACTAACCCTATTAAAGTCTATGGGGGCTATCAGAATCGCTTTGGATCCGTCATAAAATGGTTATGAACTATGATGCTAGTGTGAACAGAGTCTACACAAACAAATCATGAACAGGGGTATAGTTTTTTTCTATTCTATTCAACCTCAAGCACATTTGTTATGTAAACAAGAATCTTTGCATACAACTCATTCAAATGTCAGGAGCTTAAAGTGTAGCTAAACGTTTAACAAACTTCTAACATGTCATAGTGACATGTTAGAAGATTTGATTGGTGAGGGTCCGAGAACTGAGACCCCCACCAATCGCTAGAACGAAGCAGCTGAAGTACTTTCTATTGAGTCCGTCCTCCGATACATTGATTTCCGTAAAAATCTGAACAGAAACTAAGCGGCTGACCGCTCACACGAGCGCTTCAGCTGCTTCGTTCTAGCGATTGGTGGGGGTCTAGTGCTCTAGTGCTCTGACATGTCAGAAGTTTGTTAAACTATTAGCTACACTTTAACCCCTTAAAGACGCAGCCTTGTTTTGGCCTTAAGGCTCAGAGCCCATTTTTCAAATCTGACATATTTCACTTTATGTGGTAATAACTTTGGAATGCTTAAACCTATCCAAGCGATTCTGATATTGTTTTCTCGTGAGACATTGGGCTTCATGTTGGTGGTAAAATTTGGCCGATATATTCAGTGTTTATTTGTGAAAATTAGTAAAATTTAGAGAAAATGTAAAAAAAAATAATTCTGAATTTAAATGCATCTGCTTGTAAGACAGAGGGTTTTTACCACGCAAAATAGTTACTAGTTCACATTTCCCATATGTCTACTATATGTTGGCATCATTTTTTTAACATTCTTCTTTTTTTTCTAGGACGTTACAAGGCTTAGAACATAAGCAGCAATTTCACATATTTTGAATAAAATTTCAAAAGCCTCTTTTTTTAGGTACCAGTTCGATTCTGAAGTGGCTTTGAGGGGCCTATATATTAGAAACCCCTATCAAACACCCCATTTTAGAACCTCAAAGTATTCAAAACAGCATTTAGAAAGTTTATTAACCCTTTAGGTATTTCACAGGAATTTAAAGCAAAGTAGAGCTAAAATTTACAAATTTCATTTTTTGGCCAGAAAATCCTTTTTATTTAATTTTTTTCTGTAAAACGGAAGGTTTTACCAGAGAAACGCAACTCAATACTTATTGTCCAGATTCTTCAAATTTGAGAAATATCCCACATGTGGCCCTAGTGTGATAATGGACTAAAGCACCCGCCTCAGAAGCAAAGGAGCACCTAGAGGATTTTGAGGCCTCCTTTTTATAAGGCACCATGCCCGGTTTGAAGAGGTCGTGTGGTGCCAAAACAGTGGAAAACCCCCAAAAGTGATCCTACTTGGCAAACGACACCCCTCAAAAGAACTTATCGAGGGGTATAGTGGGCATTTCGATCCCACAGGTACTTTTTCTGCATTTTGTGGAATTCGGCTGTGCAATTGAAAATCACATTTTTCCAATAAAAGGTACGAAAAAGCCCCCCAACATTTGTAAAGCAATTTCTCCCAATTAGGGCAATACCCCATATGTGGTCATAAACTGCTGGTTGGACAAACGGCATGGCTCAGAATGGCAGGAGCGCTATTTGGCATGTAGATTTTGCTGGATTGGTTTCTGCGCCATGTCACATTTGCAGAGCTTCTGAGGTAAGAGTACAGTGAAACCCCCAAAAAGTGACCCCATTTTGGAAACTAGACCCCTTGAGGAATTCATTGTAGTTTTCATGGGTTGCATGCGACTTTTTGATGAGCATTTATTAAATAATTTTAAGAGGCGTGGTGACTAAAAAACAGCAATTCTACTATTGTTTTTTATAAAAAAAATTTACAGCGTTGACCATGCGCTATAAAGGACATATTCACTTCATTCTGCGGGGCGATACAATTGTGGCGCTACATTGTTTATAGTTTTTTTAATGTCGTATGGCGTTTGCACAATAAAATACTTTTAATAAAAAATTATTTACTTTTTGTGTTGCCTTATTCTAAGAGCCAGAACTTTTTTTATTTTTCCATCAAGAAAACCGTGTGATGACTTGTTTTTTGCGTAACGAACTGTAGTTTTGATAAGCACCATTTTTAGGTACATACAACTTTTTGATCTCTTTTTATTAAATTTTTGGGGAGGTGAAGTGACGAAAAAATTGATTCTGGTATGGTTTATTATTATTTTCTTTTACGGCGTTCAACATGCGGAATATATAACAAAATACTTAGTTCAGGCCGTTACGGATGTGGTGATACCAATTATGTATAGTTTATTTGTTTATTTATTTATTTTTATTAATAATAAAGGACTGATAAGGGAAAAAGGTTTTTTTTTACTTTTACTACTTTTAGGCCTTATTCACACGAACGTGATGTTCACGTGCATCGCACGGACCTATGTTAGTGAATGGGGCCATTCAGACAGTCCGTGATTTTCATGCAGCGTGTGTCCGCTGCATAAAACTCACGACATGTCCTATACTTGGCCGTTTTTCGCGCTTCACGCACCCATTGAAGTCAATGGGTGCATGAAAATCGCGCACGGCACACGGAAGCACTTCCGCGTGACGCGCGTGATGCGCGTGATTCGCGCAACAGTAGATAAAGGAATGAAGAAAAAAATAAAAGCACTTCCTTCATTTCTTTTTCTAAACATCAAAACCGCGTGTCATAAGGATGGCATATGCGTGAAAATCACCCAGCCACGCACCATTCACTGATGACATACGGAACTGCAACGCGTGCAAAACGCTGCGTTTTTTGCACGCGCAAAACGCACAAGCTCGTGTGAGTCCGGCCTTATTTTTTTATTTTTACACTTTTTTTTCACTTTTTTTACTTTTTTATTTTGTCCCACTAGGGGACTTGAGGGCAGGAGGCCTTGATCGCTATTCTAATACACTGTATTAGAGCTGTCAGCTACTCACTAAAAGAAAGCATAGTGGGTCCTGGCTTAGTCAGGACCCACTAGGCTTCCGTAGATGGCATAGCCGGACGCCATTATTAGGCGTCCGATTGCCATAGCAACCATCGCCGCCCGCTATCATGTAGCGGGCCGACAATGGTGGTTTAACCCCTAAGAAGCCGTGATCGCTATTGAACACGGATTCTGAGGGTATGTTCACACGCAGTGAGCAAAAACGTCTGAAAATACGGAGCTGTTTTCTGATAAAAACAGCTCCTGATTTCCAGACGTTTTTTTAACAACTCGCGTTTTTCGCTGCGTTTTTTACGGCCGTTTTTGGAGCTGTTTTTCAATGGAGTTAATGGAGTCAATAAAAAATGCCTCCAAAAACGTCCCAAGAATTGTCCTGCACTTCTTTTGACGAGCCATCATTTTACGTGACGTATTTTGACAGCGACGCATAAAATAAAGGCTCGTGGGAACAGAACATCGTAATTCCCATTGAAAGCAATGGGCAGATGTTTGTAGGCGTAATGGAGCCGTTTTTTCAGGTGTAATTCGAGGCGTAAAATGGGCGAATTACGCCGTTTACCGTGTGGTATAAATAACACAATAACTTTATTCAGTGGGTTGTTGCGATTGCAATGATACCAAATTTGTATAGTTTTTGTATGTTTTACTACTTTTACACAGTGAAAACACTTTTTATTCAAAATTATTTGTTTTTGTGTCTCCATATTTGAAGAGCCGTAACGTTTTTATTTTTTCGCCGATGCAATTGTAGGAGGGCTTTTTTTTTACGGGACGACTTGTAGTTTTTATCGGTACCATTTTGGAGTAGAGGTGACTTTTTGAGCATTTTTTCGAACATTTTTTTTAAGGCTGTATTCAAAGAAAACAGCAATTTTTGTATGTTTTTTTATTTTATTTTTTACGGCGTTCACCGTGCGGGTTAAATGATGTAATAAGTTTATAGTTGGGGTCGCTACGGACACGGAGATACCAAATATGTGTAACTTTTTATAAACTTTTTTATTAGTCCCACTAGGGGACTTCACTATGCGATTATCCGATCGCATTTATAATACACTGCAATACTTCTGTATTGCAGTGTATTATGCCTGTCCGTGTAAAATAGACAGGCATCTGCTAGGTCATGCCAGAGGCATGATCTAGCAGGCATTCAATACAGGCAGACCTGGGGGCCTTTATTAGGCCCCCGGCTGCCATCGGAGACACAGACACTCAGCGATCTTATCGCCGGGTGTCAGTGGGATGAGAGGGAGCTCCCTAACTCTCTCTAAAACCATTTAGATGCGGTGCACGCTATTGAGCACCGCATCTAAAGGGTTAAACGGTTGAGATTGATACTAATATCGATATCACACGTTTGAGCGGGGACGCCCCCAGCTCTCAGCTACCTCTGGCAGCTGAGAGCAGGGAGATTTGACAGCTCCCTGCTCTGTTTACTTATTCCGATGCAGCGATGTAAAAAGTCTATTGCATCGGAATAAACCCGTTAGTGATCGACGTAAAAACACTATGGGGCGGTCACTAACGGGTGAAGGCCCTGTTGACATCTGCGTTGGAGACTCCGTTAGGGGCCTCCGTCATAGAACCGGCAAAGATTACTGGAAACAGTAGCGCAGCATGCTGCGATATTGGTTCCGGCAAAACCACTGACACCCCAACAGAAAAACCGACGGAACACATTAAAGTCAATGGGTTTCGTCGACCGCCGGTGGTGTCTGTCGTGCAACGGAACCATTGCTTCCAGTATTCCCTTGTTCTGCTCCTCTGACAGAGCAGAACAACGGAATGGCACGACGCAGATGTGAACAGGGCATGAGTTTGTATTCATAGTGTGAACAAAACCTTTGAGGTTATGTTCACACGATAGCAGGCATTTACGGCTGAAATGACAGCCTGTTTTCAGAAGAAAACAGCTGCGTCGTTTCAGCCGTAAATGCTCCTCCTCGTAATATACGAGGCGTCTGTGACGCTCGTATATCTTGAGCTGCTCTTCATTGAGTTCAATGAAGAACGGCTCAAATTACGTTGCAAAGAAGTGCCCTGCACTTCTTTGCCGAGGCAGTCAATTTACGCGTCGTCGTTTGACAGCTGTCAAACGACGACGCGTAAATTACAGGTCGTCTGCACAATACGTCGGCAAACCCATTCAAATGAATGGGCAGATGTTTGCCGACGTATTGTAGCCCTATTTTCAGACGTAAAACGAGGCATAATACGCCTCGTTTACGTCTGAAAATAGGTCGTGTGAACCCAGCCTCACAGGGATATGAACTTTGCTATTCCATAAGCTGCTATGTACTTATAGTTTATCCTTATTGTATAAATATCAACAGATACATATAATAAGAATGCTGTCAACTGGAAAAACTAGCTTTTATTTTGGCATTAAACCAGGTTGAATATAGGGCTGTAAACGTGATATGCTTCTTTCTGCATATTTGGAATTACAAATGTTTCCTCATATAAATAATGATTAGGGTGCAGTAGTAATTTATCAAATAATTAATCTAAGATAGAGATTCTATAGAGATTAAACATGAAAGTACATGTGCTATGAATTTTAATGTCAATGTATCACAAGCAGCTGCTATTTATAAATTAATTAGACCAACTAAAGGAATATTTGCAAAAGGTATGGAGTGCCGTACCATTTCCACAAAGCGGCAAAACCCCATGTAGACACATGAAGTTTTTGCCATGATTTTACCGCGATTGTGGTCAAGCAGAAGAAACAGCATTTACATGTGGTTTTCCAAATTTTTTTGCAGTACAGGTAATAATGAGCCTTACCATACTGACCCATATGTACCTTTGGGCTAAGTTCACACTTGCGTTGTATAGTCCGAAACTCTGGTCCGGTTTTAGATCAGAATAATGATAATAATGGATCAGTTAAAAATCCCATTGACGTTAAAATAACAGACGCAAATGGATTACAATGATAAAGATAAAAATAATCCATCCATTTTTTTGAATGGAGTAAAAGTCCTGTACTCTGCACATTTATCTACGTCAAATGGATAACTAACATAACGGACGCAAACAGATGCAAATAAAAATCCCATTGATTTCAATGGGATTTTTAACGGATCCGTTTTCATCCTTATTTCAATCTAAAAACGGATCAGAGTAATCGATTATACAATGCAAGTGTGAACTTAGCCTAAGGGCTCATTTACACGAGCGTGTCATACGTCCGTGCATCGCTCATGATCTTCACGCGCGTCGCACATACCTATATTAGTCTGTGGGGCCGTGCAGACAGGTGCGTGTCCTATATTTGTGCGCTGTTCGCGCATCACGCAACCATTGAAGTCAATGGGTGCGTGAAAACCACACATGTCACACGGAAGGACTACCGTGGGACAAGCATGATTCGCGCAACAGCAGTGTAAAGGATGAATGAAAACAGAAAAGCACCACGTGCTTTTCTGTTTACAAACATCCAAACGGAGTGTCATAATGATGGTGGCTGCGCGAAAATCACGCAGCCACGCATCATACGCTGATGACACACGGAGCTGTTAAGTGCCTTTTGCGCACGCAAAATGCCGTATTTTTTGCGTGCGCAAAACGCACACGCTTGTGTAAACCCGGCCTTACTCCGCTTTATTAACCCCTTCCCCCTGCATGCATTCTGGGCCTTAATGACCAAAGCAAAATTAGCAGATTCACTATGTCTTTATTTAATTGGTTATAACGTTCCAGGAATCAAATGTATCCCTACAAATTTTGTATGTTTTTTTCAGGGCTTTATTTTGGTGGTATATACTATAGGTTTTCTTTTTTTCTTTTTTTTCAAAACCTTACAAAAATGCAAAAAAAAAACAGTTTTCTTCAATTTGTTGTGTAAAAGTTTTTAAATAAATACTGTTTTTACTTTTGCATGCCTCTAGATTTATTTCTGAATTTGTTCTGATTGCTTGGATACCAAATATGTTGGTGTTTGTTAGCTCACGGGCACTTGGCAAGGCCTCAAACTAAAGATGTCCAATTTGGCCTAAGGATGACTGTTTCCAAAGCTGATTTTCAGGCACCATAGTGTCTTTGCAGAGGCCCTGTGGTGTTGAATCATAAAAATACACCTAAAAATGACCCAATCTGGGAAAGAAGACCCCACAGGGTTTTTACCTATTGGTATAGTTTGTACCTAGGCCTTTCAGATTTTTTCCGATTTTTGTTGAAATCTGACATAAATATATAAAATGTTTATGACACTGTGTATTATCATAGACCTGAAGATATTCATCTAGGGGTATAGTGAGAATGAAAAAAAAAAAAAGAAACATGTAAAGACATTTGCATAAGGAATCCCTCCCTATTTTGGCTCTCCCTAATTCAGTAATTTGCTACTGTATGGTAGGTCTCAAAGCATGGGTAATTACACAGTCCTGGTTTTGAAGGGCAAAAGGGGTAAAAAAAGTGTATCCCTTCTTCGGCCATTTTTTCGGCAAACTTTGCATCTCTTCTGCGGATACCTTTGCGTCTCAGTGGCAGGGACAGGATGTAAAAAGTGACGCTCCGTGAGTCTCTTGACATCTTCTGATTCATGGAGTCCTACTTGCCCTCCTTCAAATAAAAGATGTTCAATAATTTTTTCTTGGAATTCCAAATATGTCATGGTTCCCTGGGCCTTTTTGTATATTATATAGGAATTGAAAGTAGAAACCTGCATTAGATATATTGCCACCTTCTTGTACCAGGCTCTAGTTTTCCTTTTGATCAAATAAGGTTGGAGAGCCTGGTCTGAAAGGTCAACGCCACCCATGAACCTATTGTACTCTGTAATACAGAGCGGTTTTGAAAAGGATCTGCCAGACACAGCTTCTGTGTCGACGCCCGTGGTTAATCAGTCTGCATCTGTTTCTAGGTCTGATAGAGTGACTCGATCTGCTACCACTCAGGCTGGTAGGATGAGGAGTGGGCGAACCTATCACAGCCTGGCCAGACGGTTCTAGCTCCCGCCCTCGGTCTATTTATACCTTCATTTGCTGCTTGTCTTTTGCCTGTGATTCTCTCTTGCTTCCTGGCTCTGCTGTTTCTGCTATTACTATTGACCTCTGCTTCATATTGACCCTGGCTTTACTGACTACTCTCTTGCTCTGCGTTTGGTACCTCGTACACTCCTGGTTTGACTCGGCTCGTTTACTACTCTTGTTGCTCACGGTGTTGCCGTGGGCAACTGCCGCATTTCCCTTAGCTTCTGCGTACCCTTGTCTGTTTTTCTGCCGTGCACATATTGAGCGTAGGGACCGTCGCCCTGTTGTACGCCGTCGTCTGGGACGGGCCGTGCAAGTAGGCAGGGACTCAGTGGCGGGTAGATTGGGGCTCACCTGTCTGTCTCCCTACCCCGACATTACAGGTTGCTGTCTGTCCGCAGTAGCGCCTCTCTCTCTGACAGTGACCTTGGTGTCAGCAGGTATAGTGCCCAGCATAAAAACCTCTCTCCAATCATTGCACTTAAGTGCAAGAAGTTCATCACTTGCGAAAGCAAATGATTCCCCCTTTGCCAGGCGCATTGAGTTGTGGTGGCAATCCTTTGCGGTTTCTGCAAACCGTCCCACAGGCCCCTGTTTTGTCTGCGTGGAGACTTTTGAAAAGTGTCACACTAGAATAAAAATTGTCAGTGTAAACTCTGTAGCCTTTATGAAGGAACGGCTGCATAAGGTCATAGACTATTTTTCCACTGTCACCAGGGTTTTGTGGGCATCCTGGGGGATTTATTTCACGGTCTCTGCCATCATATATATTGAAGCCGCATGTGTAACCGGTTTTACTCTCACATATTTTATATAGCTTTACGCCATATCTCGCTCTCTTTGATGGTATGCACTGCGTAAAACACAATCGCCAAACACAAAATTGACAATGGACTCATCCACACTCAAGTTCACGTCAGGAGTGTAGGATTTTAGAAATTTATCTTTTAGCAAACTAACAAAGGGCCTCAGGCTTTCTAAATTGTTACTAAAATGGAGGAAACAGATTAATGCTTCATACCTGCTCCGGGACATTATTGATGAAAAAACTGGAGTTACATGAATAGGACTTGCTGCCCAGTAATAACAGTTGGATGTTTTTTTTTACAATGCCCATATTCAGAATGAGCCCTACATTTTTTTTTTATCTCGCGGACATTGGTAGGAACCCGGACCCTTGCATAACCACATGAAAGCTTTTTCCGTCAAAAACTGCCTTGCATAGAGGTTCTTCTGGTCCACAATTAAGTGCAAAAGCTCATCCGTAAAAAAAAAATGTTAAAAAAATTGTGGGACAAAATTCGTGGTGTCAATGTTTATTCCCGGAGTTTACATAAATTGGGGCACCTGAGGGATAAAGTGTGCTGCAGGTTTCCAAAAAATTGGCGGTACTATAGGATTACTAGTTCCCGAATGTGCGCCTGTAGCTCTGACAACAGTGGCATCTTCTATAGGGGAAGTTGTTGCTGAAGCGTCCGAAGCAGTACTGGTAGTGTCATCATAAAATATTTCCACTTCTAAAGTGGTTCCTGTGTCACTGCCTGAATCTGGGCACAAAATTGCATAAGCTGGCTCTGCGCTGTAAAGTTTGCGCGCCATTCTAATACGTATCCTCTAATAATAGTTTTTTTAACTACATTTTTTTAAATTTACTAGAAAAATGGAAATAAACACTAACAAAAAAAAAAACAGGGCGGTATTACAATGTAATATAATGTAATATAATGTATTTTTTGTGTTTTTCACTGTCTGTAACTATTCTCTCCAAAGGTCTCTGTCTCTCCTCTCACAAAACCATAACTGAGAGGATAGGCAGAGAGCAGAGGAGAGAGCCCGTTGTTTACATTCAGCGGGTGGTGATCGCTGTGATAGGGTGTTCACAGAGATCACCTCCTCCTATCAGAAGGTCCCCTAATGTTGTCTCCAAGCCCCCAGCTGTGACCTAACAGCTGGGGTATGGAGATATCCGCTTCTTACAGCGCAATCTCGTTCTAAAGCGCCGCCATGGAAAGGCGGTGCTCTAAGATAAAGCCCACTAATGACCGCTGTTAAAAGACTTATTAAGGGGTTAATCATATCGGGGGTAAACATACTTTTCATAGAGCAATAACTGAAACAGCAACTGTAATGTTACAGATGAAGTCCATACAAATACATTGAGTTACCAGAAAATAGCATGTACACACAACTTGTGCGTGATTGTCATTTCACGCGACAACATGTCAAGAAAAACACAATTTATATGCAAGTAGCACGCAAGTCATGCAACAGTTACAATTGAACATGTCATTCGACAAAAATCTGATGGCAGCATTACCGACACATTTGTTGCAGAAATTTCTGCCACTGTCCCATTCATCTGAATGGGGTTTGCAGAAATTCATGCTAATGCAGTAGAAATAATTCCATTTACATGTATAGAACAGATTTTTAGTTATAGAAATTTCTGCAATAAATCTGCCACGTATGGCTCTGTGTGAATGCTGTATATTTAGTCGTAAAATACATCTAATATGACATTTTCTTGTAATCCCAAGCTGGGATCTGATTGTGTTTTCGGGGCTTAATATGCAGCATTCACACACAGTGGTAGTGCATCTCAAGGCACAGAAGCACAGAGTACTTGCTCGATGTGCCACCATATGGAGCCTCCGTACTTCGCATTGTAATAGA